>NW_008670937.1:117730-131539 GCF_000695815.1 Acanthisitta chloris
CACTTTCCTTTCAGACTTTACTCCTGAAGTTATTTTTTAGGGGTTTTCTGGCTGCACACAGACCTATAGAAAAATTCCAGCAGCCAAAGAAAATTTAGGATTAATTCCTTTTGTTAGTTCCAGGGCTAAAATTCTATGTTTTTAGTCCAGAAGTTTTAGCAGAGGGACAAAAATCTTGATGTCAAAGACTATTTTAAATCATTTTTCCTTTCAGACTTTACTCCTGAAGTTATTTTTTAGGGGTTTTCTGGCTGCACACAGACCTATAGAAAAATTCCAGCAGCCAAAGAAAATTTAGGATTAATTCCTTTTGTTAGTTCCAGGGCTAAAATTCTATGTTTTTAGTCCAGAAGTTTTAGCAGAGGGACAAAAATCTTGATGTCAAAGACTATTTTAAATCATTTGAAAGATTTGAGTCTTTTCAGTTCTGGACTGTCTCAGAGGTCTACAAAGCCTTCAGAATGAAATATGACATCCAAAATGACTTGTTATCAGAAAAATCTGATTTAGCAAACTCCACTTTCACTATGGTGTAAATTACAGTTCCATGGTTTTGAGAGCTAGCAAGCAATGCTAGAGCAATACACACAGCACACTTTCAATTCACCACCTTGTAGGAATTATGCTAAACTATTGCCTAAAAACATAAAAGTAGATAAGGTTTTTTAGGAGTAGGTCAGAACCAAAGCCTTGGAAACCTAAGCACCCAACTCCAGTCTCACTATGTCTGATGCAAAGGAAGAACAACCCCTTCCAGTATGCAAAAGTGAATTCACCACCTAGGCCTTCTTTGGAGCCTCTTGAAACGACCTTTTTTAATTTCATAACATAGTGAAATTAAAATTTTAGGGGCAGAACCAACTCTGTGCTCTTCACTGTTCATTTTTGTCCAGTGCCCATTTGGGGAAACTCTCCTCACTCATGTAAGGCTGCTGTGAAGTACTGCCTTTGCAATTCTTAGCAGCTAAGGAAGATAAGGTGAAACAGAGATACAAGGCCAACTGGAAGCAATAACTCTAGTGAAGACTTTCTCATTTCCTATTTGTGATCTCTCTCTCTCATCTCCTATTTAATTGTTATGCAAATGTCAGTTGACTCTGAGGGGAAACAACCTTAAACTTCTCTAAGGTTTGACTAGTTCCTTCAGGATTAACATAGTCCTTCAAATATGATGGCTACAGAACATAAGGCAGCATCAGGCAAGCAAAGGAAAAGGTTTCCCAGCTCTCTGGAGCTACATTAGCACAGCAAAGCCACAGACCTGTAACGATGTTCCTGATGGGTTTCACAAGGGCATTGAAGGCAGAAACCTCAGGCTGCCTGTGTTCCCACATTGGCTGCCAAATAACAAGGCCACTAGCCAACCGGAATGTCAGGTCAGACTCCTAGAAATAGAAACAGAGGTTGTATCTCACCAGCTCACACAAAAGAATGTTGTTTCCAGTCTATGATGAGTGTTATTTCTCCAATGCACAGATCTTACAAGAAATGAGTGATACCATGTGCAATTCAGTGGCCAGTATGTGCTAACTCAAAGGGCCACTGACAATGCCCAGCAGACATTGCATGTCAAGTATGGCTAATAAAAATCTCAATACAAAGATATGCAGGAGGCTTTTTCCAAATGAGATTTCTATACTAGTTAATGAGCCGTGTTTTTTCCAGTACATTAAGCTGTAAAACAATAGGCCACTCCTGTCAGAAAGCATCCCTTCTGAACACATATAACCACTTTGTGTTTAGTACTCAATCTCAACCCTAGGATTTACACTCCAAAACTTGAACTTGTTCCCCAAAAGAATAAGAATATTAAATATTAAAACATTACTTAGAAACTGAGGAGGCATGTAACCAAGCACTATGAAGTAGGAGCAAAAAATTGTGTTGCTACCTTTAGCACTGTTGCTACCTGAGCTACTGTGCTGGTTTGAGCTGAAGTAGAGTTAACTTTCTTCACAGTGGCTAGTATGGGGCTATGTTTGGGTTTTGTGCAGAACACAGAGTTGATAATGCAGAGATGTTTTTGTTATTGCTGAGCAGAGCTTACACAGAGTCAAGGCCCTTGCTGCTTTCCGTACTGCCACACTGGCAAGGAAGTTGGGGGTGCATGGGAGATTGGGAGGAGACACAGCTGGGACAGGTGACCCAACCTGACCAAAGGGATATTCCATACCATAGGACATCATGCTCAGTATATAAGGTGGGAGGAAGAAGGAGGAAGGGGGGACATCTGGAGTGATGGTGTTTGTCTTCCCAAGGAATCGTTACGCGTGATGGGCCCTGCTCTCCTAGAGATGGCTAAACACCTCCTGTCTTCGGGAAGCAGTGAATTAATTCCTTGTTTTGCTTTGCTTGTGTGTGCAGCTTTTGCTTTCTCTATTAAACTGTCTTTATCTCAACCCATGAGTTTTTGTAGCTTTTACCCTTCTAATTTGCTCCCCCATCCCGTTGGTGGGGGAGTGAGTGAGAGGCTGCGTGGTTCTTGGCTGCTGCCTGGGGTTAAACCACGACAGCTACAGAGACACTGGTACTACTTACACTTGTTCCATCACTATTTTACATATGCAAGTAGCTAAAATCGTGTACACAAGGAAACCTTAGCAGGATCAAGATGGATGTATGTACTTACTTGAGCTAAGGTGAGATCTACATTAGGAGGCACAGGTGTTGGTATAGCCCCAGCTATCCCCAGAAGGCAAGCAAACATGGTAGTAGCAGATTTGGCAGCATAATTATAGCTGCACCACTGTCTGCCATTGACATAGCTCCTCATGCCTCAGCAGTTGGACTTGATGATGCAGACAGAGCTAAAGGAATGGCAGGAGCTGACTGCTTGAAGCTCTCCAGCCTTTCCATTCCCTACCCTCCGTTATTGCCATGTCATCTAATGAGCTCACAAGCCTTGTTTAAACTAAGTTTGTTTTTAATGACAATTTTCACTAAGGAATGCCTTGCAAGACTTTTGGGAGTAGTGGCAGGAATGTGCTGCATTTTCACTTTGCACTGCTAGCTTTTGGAGACATGCCAACATTCTACCTACAGTTGTGAAGTTACAAAATTACACGCATCCCCAAAGCCTCAATTAAAAGGCTAAAGACACAAATTCTCCCAGATGTTAGGCATTCAATAGTTTAGGTCTGTGCAAACATGTCTCATCTTCCTTGGGTACATGCATTACATTGGCTATCTGATCAGACAGTATCCTTCCCCTGAGACCTCTACCTGTGTGAAACACAGAGGGGACAAAGCTCGCAGAGCGAGCCAGTTACATGCCTCATTTACCTCCTTTTCTGCACTTTGCTTTGGTGACAGAAACATGAATATTTTAATGGGCTTTGCAACATTCATCATACAGTATTTCAGAGATCTCAGAGATTTTCAAGGTAAACTTGGGATAAGTGTTATTAACCCCATCTTGTAAATGGGAAACTAAATCTCAGAAAGATTAATATCAAAAAATCAGAAACTTGCTCTCTAACAGTCAGGGACTACCTCCAGCTTCATTTAATGTATTCAAAGTGCAGCCCACATTTGTGTGTGCAGCACTGGGGAGAATTCAGCATTTCTTCCTGTCCTGTCCCATGACTGACAGAGAAAATGTAGAACTAGTAAACAAGGTTGGGCTAAATAAATTGAGCAATACTGTACAGGAACTCATTAGCAGAAGCAGGAAAAGAATCTAGCTCTTCAGCCTTGCTTTCACCTGCCTTAATCAAAAATATTAGGCTTTATCTCCTGTTCTTTCTTTTCTTCTTCAACTATTGCATCATAGAAGGCAGGATTAGAACAGATAACAGCCCCATCACTTCAGGACTTTATAAGCCTCTCCCAAGCACCTACTGTCTTCGGAGGCCTAGCTGGAAAAATGCAGGCTAAACAGCAGCCCCTCAGAGAGGCTAAAGACAAGAGACAGGAGTCAGAGCATGCAGAAAACATCTCCTGGTCACACCACTCTGCAAAGCTGATACACTCAGCATAAAGTCAACAGATGGACCCCAGCACACAGGAAGCCTGCAGCCTGCTTCCAACTTCAGAACAAAGGGATGCTCCATTGCCTTTGCCACTGCCGTGCTTATAACACCATCATGCATTCCTGGTAATTAGCATCAAGATGATTAGTAATGACAACAATAAATCCCCGTGGCAGCCCCACGGTGGAATCCCTGAAAAGCTTGCAAAGACCTTCTGAGCAATGGTTGAGAATCACTGGAGCAAGATAAAGCTCAAAATCCTTTCTGCAGGTTCCAGGATCCCAGAGACTTCACAGGGGCCATAGATCTTTGACATCCCCAAAGGCTAAAAACTGGGCCACTTCAGATTTATTTGCCTTTGGGCCTGCCTGATGCTGTGATGATTGTTCATGTCACTGGAAGGATTTCTTCCTGATGGCAGCAGTATTCTGCCAGCTTGTTAAAATATTTCCAGTGGTCCCCCAGTGTGCACTGTAGGCTGAATTAAATAACAATCACAAAGGCAGAATCATTCGTTTCCTGCTCAGAGCTGTCTCCACACAAGCACCCCATTAGTCTTCCACTTACTTTAATCCTGTGGACAAGGGGAGCAAAGAGGAACACAAATAGCTCCACTGTGGCCATGGAGTTCTGGAAGAACTTCCTCCTGTTATTCTCCTCCTCGTCGGTCGTGGCGCTGGGCCGAGGATGTCCTGGTGATCCTTGGTTTTCAGCCTGGTGGATAAAGGCGCTACTGCTCCCTCCCCAGCTAGAGCCTCTGTCTCCTCCAAAACGGTCATTGCTGCAGTCCTGAGGAGCCTCCAGCAGCATCCAGTGAAGAGTGTGAAGAAGCTTTGTTTCAGCTACTCCAAGCTTATCCTGATGCCCTGCGTAGAAAAATGCATCACAGCATGTCACAGAGTTTCCATTAATGGTACTGTTGAGATTTTCAGAGCTGCACAGGAAACTGACATCAAACTTCCTGATAAACATTTGAAAATTAAAATTAAAACCACCAGCATCCAGTCTTACTATATCTGAAACCTCCTAAATCACAAGTCTCCATTTACTTCACAGCACTGGCAGTTCAGTCCCTGCAATGTCAGCTGCAGGACAGCTGAATGCATGGACATAGAGCAGTCCCAAAAGAACCCAACTTGACAGTCGTGTCTGTTTGATTCTGTTGAATAAAACAAAATGCAAGTGAGCACTGCAAGGTGCTCAAGCTTTGTCCTGTTAATATTCCCTACTGGCACGTCTCAGGAAGCAAATTCCCACTGAAATCACTGCTGAAATCACTAAAAGGCCATTAAAGTTGGATTTGGACCTGGCTCTGTCCTTAACGTCTGATTGACTTATCTGCTGAGAATCACATGCACTGGAAGAACAAGAAGAAGAAAATAAATTTTTTTAAAAAAGAGCTGAAGATATTAAAAGTACTTGCTGCAATTGACTGTTGCAGCATGTCTTGAAAGAAATATGCATTCCTTCAAGGAACACATGTCTGTTGGGTGGTTTTGCTAAAATAAGCTCTATTACCTTTGGAAAATAACTAGCAAAATGTTCATTTGAACTACTCTGACTCTTCAGCTCACCAGACCACTAACTTCACTGGGGAAGCTCTCACAGGTTACCCTGCTATAAATAAGAACAGATCAAGACAATCCACAAAATGAACTAGATATAATTCTAGGATTTAGAGTATGTTGGCACCCTGAGCATGAGTCTGTCATATTTTGGCAGATAACTTCAACAAGGGAAAACAACCTCACACGAGCACTAACCTAGCTTGTTCCTGTTGGAGAGCAATGTTGCAGTGCAGTGCAGCACATGTGGGAGAGCAGCTTGGACAAGTTCCCAGCGAGAAATGCTCTGGATGGCTTCAGAGAGAGCTGGAGAAAGGCCATGCAGCTTGTTTTCTACTAAAACTCTTTCAAAAGACTGTAAGTAAGAACAAAGAAAAAAAGACACTGTATCTATTTCTGGATATTCCTTCCAGTACATAGAACATTCTCTTTTAAAAACCTGTAATCTTTAACATATAACTAAAGCACATCTTATTACAGTTTTCCTGAAAAACAGACTGTAACTAAAGCTCACCAGACACAGACATACTTGACTAAGAAATAAATGGGCCACACAATATATTTTCTATAATATAAAAGAATTAAAGCAAGTATCATCTGTATCTTAGTCAGTGCTGACATCAAGCCAGATTTACAGTTGTGCTGGGTACTAATCTGGCATGCCAGTAATCCTGTTGGAACTCACAGGAGCTAAGGAAGCCTGTATTTGTGGAGCTGAGTGCTGGATATTCTTCTCAAACACACATGCTCCTTCAGTGCAGTGCAACATAAAGGGCAACCCATTAAAGGTACATGGGCCTTAGGAAATGTTTTCACACCCTGTCACAAAAAATAATCAGCGTACAAAATTTTTTGTCGAGCCATGATGTAATGTCTTTGTGAACACTTAGAGAGCTGATGGCTGCAGCAAGTTCATTATTTCCACCTCAAGCAACACAAAATCGAACTATCTGCCTCTGAAATCCCTAAGGAAGCACCTTATTGCTAATTGCTCCAACCATTTCAATAAGTTGTTGCTCTGATCAGATACAAAGATCTCATTATAGGTCACAAAAGCAGTTATATTCCTCACTGAAGTTCCTAAAGTGAAGACCATGATAAAGCATGCCCTTACCATATGCCAGCTTAGCCTCATGGCTACTTATTTTCTCACAAGCTGTTTCACCAATTTTAGCCAGCTCTGGGCAAATAAGCAACTGTTTGCATTCATGACCTCATGGATGCTTCAAAGGCCCTCATTACAGACTCATCAAGCTAATCCTTCAACTCCAGTCACATCGACATTTTTCCTGTAAAATTGAGGGGGTGGTAATAAGAATAGACTTAATTATGAAGAAGAGCAAAAAGGGCATGTCATCACGTAGCTCTCCAGAATGAGCAGCCACTCCCAGGCATGGCATGCCCACCTATGATAACAGGCACTCTCCTGCCTACCCCAGCAACTGAGCACATTTGTTCTCTCAGGCAGTGGCCACATTTGCTGGTGAGAATGTGAGAGGCTGCATGTCCTGGTGCAGGCACAGTGCTGCACCACTGTGGTTTTACAGCACCCACGTACCAGCTCCGCTCTGGCCAGTGTGGTAGCAGGGGAACGCACATCTGTCCATTAGAGAGGACTAAGCTTGTACCTACACAAATTGAACCCAAGGAAATACTGACAACAAACATCAGAGCTGCCAACAAACATAAGTGTAGAGAAAGTCACACTGCCTACCTATAAGAAACCCTGTGTTCCAGTCAGAAAACTTAATATATTGACATTCCTTATGGACCAATGGCTGAAATTGAAGGGCATTTGTTGTAATGTGTGGACAAAAACACTGGCTTCCTGAGGCTTAGTCAAATATAATGTGCCAGGGATCACATGCGTGTTTCTTAGCACCAGGATTGGATAACCTGTGTAACCAAGGAAAGGATACCTCAAATCACTCTTCAAGCAATCTGCTGGGGGCCACACTGTCTGCAAAGGGCAACAGTCTCCTGTCATTCATTCCTATCACTTCAGGAACGGAGGCAACATGAAGGGATGGCTGATGCTTGGAAAGACTGGGCAGGCCAGGGAGTGAAGTACTCACCATGAGGCCTGAGTATTCTGTTCCAGTCAGGGGCTACAAAGCCATTGAATCACAGTAGCAGTCCAAGAGCATGGTAGTATAAAGCTAACAGAGGATAAGAACAGCTATCCCAGACAAGGTTACCTAACAAAAGGGGGAAACAAAGCAGCAAAGTGTCCACAGAAGCAAGACAAGAGGTGCATGGTTAATGCATGGTTACAAACACCATAAAGTTTGAAAAAGCCAGTGAAAAACACAAGATTTTACTTTATCAAAAGGGGACACAGCACCACTCATTCATTTTTCCAGCCACACACTCCCACCTCTACTTGTGCATCAGCTCCAGGGCTCACTGAATCCTTCATTCAGCCAAGACAAGCCTCTACACAAGCCAAAAGGAAGGTCAGCATAGAGTTAACTAAGTTCCTGCCAGGCTAGTGAGTTGAATTAGCTCACTGAGAGGCTGCCACACACCAGTGCTGACCTAGGCTTAAGAAAAGAAATTATCTTCTCACCTCCAAACCACGAGCTCACGCTTCAGTACAGTGACAAAGTTATTCAGCTGGCAGAGCAAGAGGAGGAAAAGAATCACGGTGAGCAGCAACACTATTCTGAAGCACAACAGAAGGCACTCTGTTGCTCCCTGGCTCTCCATTCAAGGTCTCATTCCTGGGTGCTTCAATGGCATAAGGGAGAGAGTTCCCCAACAACTGCCTTCTGGAACCTCTGGCCCACATTCTTCATGCTTCAGAAATGCAAGAGGAAGTCAAAGAGTTTGCAATTATATCTTCAACTAAGGCTTGTATTTTCTGCTACATTTTGGGCTTCTGAGAACACTTTAAGATTTTCCTACATGGTTAGCCACCAGATTCCTCTGTTCTTTCCTGGCCTGAGCAGAAAGTTAAATATATTTCTGTACTACAATGAAAGATTAGCTTCCAGAACAGCTTATATGATCACAAGCAACTGAGACAGAAGTACTGCATGTTGCCAGAAAAATGCTAACACAAAAGCTGCTGTATGGAAACCACTGAGTGTCCCTGTGTGCTACAGGCACTGCCTGGTACAAAACTGCTACCATGGATGTACTGCCAGTACAGGAACCAGTTGGCATCAGTCCTCACACTGATAACTGTCATGAGCAGAGCAACAAGAACATGCTGTTCTTTGGACAAGTGTCCCTGTGGAATTTGCCTGGAGTCCTCCATAAAGGTCCAGCTCATAGCAGTTTCTGTCTCCACCAGACACTCAAGATGCAAAGCCCTGGGTTAGTGTTTGCTCCTGTAGAGCCTTCCTTACAGTTTGCTATGGCTCTACTCTAACTTTCAGGACCTGCTACAGAGAATATACAGACATTGAGACAGAAAACCTAAATTTCACCCCGTATGAACTAAGCAACTGCTGCTACAGCTGACAGGACTTACATGCTTCAATGAAAAGGCTGAATGAGAACGCTTCCTGTAAGTCAGTCAGAAGACAGATATTGTCATGCTACGGGTATGTCTGGAGCTGCAGCCTCAGGGCTCAGAGCTGCAGCTTGGCTAAGAAAACAGTAACCTCCTTATAGCAGGCCTGTTCATGCCAGCGACACACCACAGACCAAAGACAGATAAAGAACATCTGCCAAGGTGGCAGTGAGGAAAGCCGGAGTTATGCCTTGGCTGGAGGAAAGGCAGTCCTTTTCAGCAGTGCTCTGTGTGTGTGTTCAGCTCCCTAAGGGCCACTTACACAAGCATTTTTCTTTTTAGCCCAGTGGTGACATCTGTTTTCACAGGCAGTGGTGGTCAGACTTGTCTGGCTGCGTTCCCAGTGCTGCTGTTCTCCTTTTACCTTCTTCTCCTCCACCAAGAACCAAAGGCACTGTCAAATACCTTGTGACCAGGGTCAGCCTGCATGTCACTTTGCTGCTGGAATGGGAACAGGTAGCTGCCTGAAGATGTCTAGACAAGCAGTACAGGACAGAGCAGATTCTGGCTGGGCTTTCCCGTGGTTTCTTAAACAGCTCTGCTTGAGTCACATAAACTTCCCCTGCTCTAAGCCCAGGGGAGCTGTACCTGCAGCGAATTGTGTAAGGCAGCAAGGGCTCAGCCAGGTCTCTAGCAGTCTAGACAGTCAGGACCTTGGAAAGCTCAGCAACCCCTGTTCCTTCCTCTCCGGAGTGCCAGATGAGCTGCAGGTTTCCTCCAGGGGAGCAGCCCTAGAGGATCACACTTGAAGAAAGAGAATGAATAAAGAGCAAGGCCCAGTGCTTAGCCTAGTGCATGTACAGAATGAACCTGGAAGAGGCACAGAGAAATGATTAGTGCTTCTTGAACTGGACTTGCATCCTTGGAGGGAACCTTACTGCCTTGTTCTTCCAAAGCACAGGCTGCATCATGGTGAGGAGCCAAGGCCATTGCTAAAATCACTTCAGACTGATTGGAAAGAGTTTGAAATGCAGGCAGACAGCACTGCCAGCCTGAGGCCAGTCTGCAGAGCAAGGAAGAGTTCCTAGAAGGATCTAAGACATTAACTAAGGGGTTCATAGCACAAGGGATGGTAAGGCTCCATTGTTTACTAAACACAGCAATAGTATAAGCATTAACAAGTAATGAAACATATGTCAAGCACTTTATTTACAGAAAATTCTTGTGTTCAAAAGCTCAGTTTTCTGCAACATTGTCCACTGGCTGGAAAAAATAAAGGTGGCCTCTTTCTGAACTTTGTTCTATATCTATCTTTAATTATTCATAACAGCAAAACATGTAACTACATTTTCAAAAACAAGTAGAAAAAACTGAAAACAGGTAAACTTTGAATTTTCAGGATCCTCCAGAAAACATCTGGGTTCTTCCAATGTAATCCAGGGTAAAAGAATTTAAAAGATATGTTTGAGTTCCTTACCATCATCCAAAAAATGCATTAGCTTTATACAGCACTCACATGCATTCCTGTGAGGTCATTTCCAGCTCTGAGTCATGTACATTGGGAATGACACTGTGTCAGGGCAGAACAACTTCAGAACGGGGAGAAGGAAGAACATTAAGCCCATACTGAGGCACAAAAGCATTTAGATAGTGTAAGGTAACTTGTGTGTGTGTGTGTGGAGGGTATTTATCTTCAGCTTAAAGGTTATTATTCATAGACCACCCGAGGTCAATGTGACTGTCAGGTAAGGAAAACAAGACTATGAAAATGCTGGGCTTTTCCTCAAGTATAATATTGTAAAGCAAAGCTCAAAGAAGCAATGCAATCTGCTCTTGCAGACCAGATGCTGCATTCACTGAATCTAAGCCTCCAGCATCTGCTTTCTCAATGCACAATATGCAGCAAATTCTACTGCAGCAAGTTTAGAGCCAAGAATAATAATAGAATACTGCACAATGTTGTGTCATATGCATTGCCAGACAGCTACCAGCCTATAGACATGCCTCTAACAATTCTGGCTAGAGAATTTTAAAAGCACAGATCATATAACAGGTGCACGGTATTTTTAGGCACACTAGTCGACACAGGGTTGTTAGATAGCCAGCTTGATGTTTCAGAAGACAAGTCAGCTACCTGCCAGGTTTCAGAAACCCTGTCTCACCCATGCATGCAGCACTCTGCTGCCCCTCTGGATAACGTGGAAGGTGTTGATGTGGGCAGACAGACATTCCTGTGCCTCAGAAGGGATGGCAAAAAGAAGCTGGCAGATGCAGCAGCTCAGGCCGTATCCTATCCATTGCTCAAAACTAAGCCCCACCTTTGAAAACTTGCTACCACAATTTAATGATTATGTTAAGAACAGGAGAATAATCGAGTTCTTCATCCAAGGGGTGGAAATTCATTGGATCTTCATGAAATGCATCTTTTTCAGAGCTCCCTTTCCCTTGGCTGAAGCATGTGATTTGTCTTGCAGTTTAGGGGCTTTTTGGGTTGGTTTGTTGTTTACACTTAGCAAATTCTGGTATGTGCTCTTAGAACAAAGGTGCTTCAGAATCAGCCTGGGGAACACAGAGGAAGACCTGATGCCACCAGCACAGCAGGAAGCACAAGGAAGTTGCAGGCAACAGGTACATCATGGAGAAAGCACAGGGAAGGAAGCCCTGTCCCTCTACTCAACAATAACAGGTGGGGCCACAGCCTGAGAGGTATTGCTCGTGCCCTTTGTTGAGATACCTGGTAAAAGGACATTAGCAACAAGCTCCATTTTCCAGCCTCTCAACCCCAGGAACTGTCAACAGCATTAACCAGCAATGATGCTTTCTGCTCCATATGCTAGAACTGCAATGCATTTGACTCACCAACACACTAAACCAGCAGTCCTCTAACACTATTTGGCATCTAGCAAAAACCCTGAAAAATTTATGGATTTCTTAGAAGAAAATGAGTCAGCAACAGCTTAATATCTTGTGAGTAGAAAGTCAGAAAATTGCTACAGAGAGACCTAAGTACTTTAAACTATCAAGATACATGTCCAGACCAAATTTTTCCACTCTGTCAAGTCTGGCTGCAACTGCTTAATGTACTTTAAGTCATCCAAAAACCAGCAACCATTCAAGGAATTCTGAAATTCTCTAGACACCCATCTTATTTGAACTTGCTGCATGCTTTCCCTTTCTCCTCCATTTAGTCAGCAACTTGAGGCTTTATTTGCAACACAACTAGAAACAAGAGTTATTTGTATCTGCGTTAACTATGCTGCTAAGATATGCTACCTCCAACTTTCAGTAGAGGAGGTGTTTTCCATCTTGCACAATGGTAAAAGTACTGTTCAAAGCCTGTTAGTAATGTTTATACTTTCAGTATTTTGAGTCTGAAAAACTACAGCAATCACAAACTCAAGTGACATCAGTCTCATGCAAGGGCACATACACATAGTATGAACAGCAAGTTTAGACCCAGATTGTCATAGGTCAGTCTGCCCATACCATTATTTACTTAATTTAGTAACTAATGAGTTTTATTACTAATATCCAAATCCATTCTTTTTTGTTGAGTCTAAAGATGGACACGATATCCATATTCTCTAGATGGGAAGAATTTCAAATCCTTCATGTGACAGAAGTGCAAAATCAAGCTGAATGGACTAAATCCACTTCTGGTGTAAGCTGAGAAGCTCACTGATCAGCCACCATGGTCAGAACAACTGGCATGAAAAGTTAGCTACTAACAAGAGTTGAAAAAGAGAAACATGTACATACCACACAGGAAGCTTCATATTGTTTCCCCAGTTTAGGTCTTAAAAACGCACTGAAGAAGGGGAGAAAAACCATTAGAGACCCAGTATACCTAGTATGGTTTTTTTCTTTGCTATTTTTAGGATTTTTCTCATGTCAAAAGGTTGGTAGAAGGCTGAGAAACTTAATGTAAAGGAAGACATAAGGCCAAAACTATGTTCAGATACCTGTTGATGCCATCTGACAAAATGCTGTTACCTTTTCTAGAAGACAAAGTACCCACACCAACATGCCAAGAGGTTGTTAATTCAACCTTCAGGAAAAGTCATATTCCCCAGGGATAAAATCTTCCACCAGACAATTTTCAGCCATTTTACCTCAGTGAAAGATTTTCAGTATATTCTGTTTGAAGTATGCTAAATATTACTGAACTTTGCCTTGCCTCTATTTTAAGCTAGAGATGCATTTGCCAGCTCTGTATTAAGTATTTTTCTCCACAGCTGCTGATGTGGAAGGCTCATGATAAAATGCAGGCCTGTACCCTGTAGGTACAGAACACTCACCCTCTGCTGTCATTCTCCTCCAGAATGGAATCAGAGATAAATATTTTTTTAAAAATTAATCAGGTCACCTTATTACAGCTTTTTTTTTTTTTCTTGGAGGACACTGAACTGTGGAATAAATGGATTTTGTGACTGAGGGCCTCAAATCAGAGGCACAACCTTCAAACATTCCAACCTCCCCCACAGCCCTCGCAGTGTTTTCAGTTTAGAATCCTGTTAAGACGGGAGACGGACTGGACTCGCAAGGAACATAAAGCCCCAGCCATACATTCAGCCTGCCCCTCACACATCATTACTCTCCAATCCAATGAAATAAGGTGAGACTTTGACGTATCTGTTTGCATGCCGACCTCTCAAAGCATAGATTACACTTCCAGGACAGCTGCAAATACAGATAGAAGCGAAGCCGCAGGTCTGGTGCAGCAGTGACGGATGCTGCTCCTGGCACCAGAGCTCCAGGAGTGCCCTCACCGGGCGAGGGGGGTGGATGTGGGGGACGGGACAGGGAGGAGGGG
>NW_008670938.1:0-411 GCF_000695815.1 Acanthisitta chloris
TAAAGGGACTGACTTTGAATCTTTCTGGTTTGTACCAATTTGGGACAAAGAACTATATCAGTGCCGGACCAATTTTACTAGGAAAGTTAAAAATACCCCTGTGCAGACTCCTGCTGCAACTAAATTAGTGATGATGCCGAGAAAAGCCTGGTATCAGTGTTGTATCAGACTTGTATCTCTGAGTAGCAGGTATTTGTTTATTCAGCGCTGGGCACAATGGGAATCTCTCCACCAAACTTGTGCAACCAGGGACAAAAACTTCACAGTTTATATACATTAAATGCTCATACATAGTCATTATTTCCAGGAATAGGTGGTTATTATTATAATTAGTTCTCAGAAATCATTATCATATACTCTTCCTCCATCTCCTCCCTCCTGGCATCAGTCCCATGGTCCTGGTGGTCGTTC
>NW_008670938.1:1172-1617 GCF_000695815.1 Acanthisitta chloris
TTCTACCACTTTGAGCTATGTATGTGCAGCAGCTAGTATTAATCATGGCACATACTCCGCCGTGGGAAGCTAATACCATATCCAGGGCCATTGAGTTTTGTAAAACTACTTTTGAGAGGCTGGATATTTCAATCTGCAAAGCTCAAGTAGCGTCCTTTGTCTCAATTTGAACTTCAATCTGCAAAGCTCTAGTAGCGTCCGTTGTCTCAATTTGAATTTTCTCTTAACTCTGAAATATTCACTGTAGTTTTTCCAGTTCACTTATCCCCAACCTTGGAAATATCCATCTAACAAAGCTAGGAAAGCCAGTACCTCGTACTACTAATGGGTTTTCTGTCTATTTTATCCATTTCAAATATGACTGCAACCATCCTGATACCGAGAAGTAGACTGAAAGCAGAAATCAGGCAGTTAAGTTTGAAAGCATGAAGGATAGTTTCATTAG
>NW_008670939.1:0-2179 GCF_000695815.1 Acanthisitta chloris
CAGCCTGCACGTGGAAGGGGCAGGACTGCACCCTGACCGTCCACATCGACAAGGGCTTCACCATCTCCACCACCGAGCCCGGGCTCAGCAAGACCATCCTGCTCCAGCAGCCCTTTGAGAAGCTGCAGATGTCCTCAGATGATGGCACCAAGATGCTTTACCTGGACTTTGGGGGCCCAGAGGGAGAGATTGTGAGTTGGTTTTCCTCTCGGCACCCTCCACCCATGCTCCCACCAGGGGAAGCAGGACAGCAACCCTGAGCAGAGCATCCATCCTGCCTGGCACAGCCTGGCATGGCCTGTCCACCTGCCCCAGCCAGGGTGCACAGCCCTTCCAAGGGCCCCAGTGAGGCTGTGGTGGGGTTTGGGTGGCTTGGGCTGTTCCAGGAATAGCCCTCCCCATTGTAAACATCTCTCCCTTTCTTTCTTACAGCAACTGGACCTTCACTCCTGCCCCAAAACCATCGTCTTCATCATCCACTCCTTCCTGTCAGCCAAGGTGACCCGGCTGGGGCTGCTGGCATGACAAGGGAGTGGAGCCCAAGCCCTCAACCCATCTATGCACCTCCCTCCTGGCTGAACCCAACCCCAAGCCATCCCAAGGAGACCAGAGCCCCCATGGGAAACCGAGGAAAAGAATCTGTCTGGGAAAACTTCTCCCGGGGCATCTGGGGGCAGCAGTGGGGTGAAACCCCTCTTGGATGGCAGCACTGGGACTGCTCCAGTCCCTTCTTCCTCTCCTTCCTCCCCCTGGAGCTCAGCAGAGGCTGGAGAAGCCTGGTGGGAGCCTGCTGAGAGCAAGTGGCCATGTGGCCATCACCCCAGTGCCTTGTGAGATGATATTTTCTGTACAAAGAACCTGTTTGTATTCATGTTTTATATTTATATCACACATAAAAATGCTGATGCAGCAGCTCTCCCCCACCTGGCCTGGATCCCCTGGAGAGTCCTCAGGTGCTGCAGCACAAGGACATGTGTCTGTCCCCTGCACAGGCAACCTGAGGACTGGAGGCCAAAGCCAGCTCCAAAGTGCTTGAGAGATGGGAATTGCAGCTCAGCTGTATTTGCCAAATTTTTCCATGTTGTGTGGAATGATAGGAACCACTTTTCTGTGCTGGAGTTGGACGTGTGGTTTTGCTCACTCTGGGGTCACTATTTCTTGGTTTGGGGGGAGGGTTTGTCAGGTGGCTGCTGCAGAATAATTTCTTTTATGAACCAAAAGATTCTGCATGAAAATGCCTTTTTTGGGGGGGTCAAATAAACCTTGCAGATCACAATCAGTGGGAGCTAAGCTCTGTCTCCTGCTTTCACTTGGAGAAGTAGGAAATCAGTTTGTGGGTGATGCCTGGGCTGAGTTTTGGGGTGTTTTCCACCAGGGAAGCTGTGGGATGTTGCTGTGAGCTGGAGTTGCTCTGAGTGTGCTGAGGACACTATGTGGGGGTGTCAGGTGGGGACAAAAAGCCTTTTAAGGTGCCCAGTACTGTGCTGGGAGTGGCAGAGAAGGAGACACTGATGCCAGCAGGGCTTTGGGGATATCAGATGGGTTTGGATACCTGCGTTTCAGGATGCTCAGTGAAAGGTGGGCGTAATTTTCAAACTTAAGAAAGTTGTGTTTTGCTTGTAACGTTATTCTTTTCCCAGAAAAGGCAACTCTGTGGCTGAGCAGCCACAGCAGAGGCTTGGAATGTTGTTGGGACAGCTGGAAAGGGCTGTGTTTGCATCACTGCAGTGTCCAGCTCTGGGTTAACCTTTTCCTTTTGTCCTGGCTTGTACATGGGGGAGCCTGGAGTTTCCTGGGAAAGCCATTAGCCAGGGAGAATAACCCTCAGGCTGCAGGCAGAGGAACAGCAAATAGCAGCAAAATACTATCAGAGTAGCTGTGGCTGCCCCATCCCTGGAGGTGTTCCAGGCCAGGTTGGACAGGGCTTGGAGCAACCTGGGCTAGTGGAAGGTGTCCCTGCCCATAGCAGGGAGTGGAACTGCATGGTCTTTAAGGTCCCTTCCAACCCAGGTCCCTTCTCTAGGCAACTTGTGCCAGTGCCTCACCACCCTCACAGGGAAGCAGCAGCATAGGAGCAGCTTATTTGGTGTAAAGAACTAGTTTAGCACTTGGTTGCACAGCTCTTGTTGGGACAGGGTGCTGGAGAGGAAAAGGATATCCTATTGCTCCCAGCACAGCC
>NW_008670939.1:2246-22442 GCF_000695815.1 Acanthisitta chloris
AAAGCTGTCAGATTTCCAGGAGACCTCACAAAATGGATTTGCAAAAGAAAGAAAAGAGAACCCCCCCATTACTAACTGTTAAATCAATACAACAAGTAATTTAGAACCAGATGGTGTATTTTTCTATGATCAAAGGCATGTCTGCACAAGGAAACATATTATTACTGCAATTTACCTTCCTCTTCTTGCCCTACAGCTATTACTCTTTGGGGTTCATTGCAATAAAAGAGAGAATCACTCCCAATCCAGAGTAGATTTCCTATTAATCTTATAGACCAGAAACTGCCTTGACTTTCCCAGTGCTGCTCAGGCTCTGTCCTGCACCATGCCTGGGCTGAGAAGGAAATAGCTCAGTTTGGAGATGGATATTTTCTTGAATTTCTTTGCATTTGGTATTGGTGATTGTGTGAGGATTTTTTCCCCTTATGTATTTTATGGTGGCTCCTCAGCCTCTTCACCCTTCTGGCACCATCTGTTGTTAACTGGGCTTCTTCCCTCGAGATGCAAAGGGGCATGTGAATAGGACAACTGCCTCTTATGGTAAAGGTCCAGAGCACAAGGAGCAGCTGAGGGAGCTGGGGGGACTCAGCCTGGAGAAAAGGAGGCTCAGAGGGGACCTTCTCTCTCTCTCTACAACTACCTGAAAGAAGGTCATATCCAGGCGGGGACAAGCTCTGCTCCGAGGTAGCATGCGACAGGACAAAAGGAAATGGCCTCAAGTTGCACCAGGGGAGGCTTAGATTGGATATTAGGAAGACTTCCTTCACCAAAAAGGTGGTCAAACCCTGGTACAGCTGCCCAGGGCACTAGTGGAGTCACCATTCCTGGAGGGATTTAAATAGCCATGTGGATGTGGCACTTGAGGGCATAGTTTAGTGGTGGCCTTGGCAGTGCTGGGGGAATGGTTGGACTCGATGATTTTAGGGGGCTTTTCCAACCTAAAGGATTCTGTGATTCTGTGTCTCTGAGCAATGTGGGACCTTGTAACATAAACCACCCAGAAAGAGAGGTTAGAAACTGCCTCCCCAAGAGGAGCCCATGGTACCTGGAGATTGCTCCCTAAGCCCAGCAGCACCTTTGATTCCTGGAAGGTGTCCAGAGAGGTGGAATGAGCATCTCAGGGATGGTGGGTATTTTCCAGGCTGGTGCCAAAGGATAGAGATCAGTGCTTATCAGAGACCCAAATACTTTGGAAAAAAACATTGCAATTATTCCCTAAACCTCCTAGTTTTCCTTAAATCCTCAGTTCTCATTGGTGTAAATGCCCAGAGACATTCAGACATCCCAAACAGACACTGAATTTCTCTGCCCAGGGAAGATTTTGGGGCTGGCAGCAGGGACTGGATCCCAGAGCAGGACAGCATCTGTATGGAGTAATGAGTGCTCCTGCCTGGGATCACCTGGGGATCCCCTGGGGAGGAGTAACTGCTCCTCAGGGTTTTACTCTGCCAGGCACTTTTATGGCAGAAGGACTAATATTTTTAAAAGCAGCTTTAAAATAAATACAATGAGCTCTGCTTTCAGAGCTGGATGATGGGAATGGGCTCAGGGAAAAGCAGATTTCCTCAGCTTGAGGCATCTGGAGTTTTATTTGGCCACTGTGACTGGAACAGTTCTGGAAAGGGGAATTTAAAGGTGCTGTGAATGTTTGGAAATGGGTGACAAGTGGGAAAGGAGGAGGAAAGAAGTCCTGTTTTGCTCTCCATGTGGAGCTCTTGCCAGAGAGGGGGAAAATGGGGATGGAATGGAGGCACAGACATTGGCACCAAAGCACTTTGATGCAAGTCTGAGCTGTGCATGGAGAGAAGTGGGTGATGGCAGTGGGGGTGACAGCAGGTGGCTCTGGTGCAAATCCTTCCCTTTTGGAAGCAAATCCAGTCAGGCCATGGCAAAGTATTTCCACCTGAATAAGAAGGAAGAACTTCTCTACTGTGCAGTGCCTCAGCACTGAACAGATTGCCCCGAGAGATTGTGGATTCTCCCTCACTAGAGATATTCCAGAACCATTTGGGCACAATTCTGTGCCATGTGCTCTGGGATAGCCCTGCCAGAGCAGGGAGGTGGCACCAGATGACCCACTGTGATCCCTTCCAACCTAGCTGATTCTGATTCTGAGATGATCTCTCTGTTTTCTCCATGGGGAAACCCAGCACTCTCGGCATCCCCAGCAGCAACGTCACGGCAGGAATTTTCCCCACAAATGCCTTTTCCAGGTTGTAAGACCTGAAAACCAGCCCTGAATGAAGGAGCCAGAGAGGGAAGAGAGAGATGCAGCAGGAAGAGTGATTAGGTTGTCCCCAGGTGTTTGCTCACCCACGGCTGAACACTGTTTCCCTCCCAGTTCTGCTTGTACTTTCCATTAGTCAGCTCTGACCTTTTAGTGCTGTAATCAAACACGACAACCCAACACTTAAATCTGAGCGTTTAGCACTGACATTTACAATTGGTGCTCGAGTTAGAGAGACCTAATGAAAATTTCCTCGCAGACAGCATGCTGCAGGGCAGGGAATCAAACAATTCCTCTGCTGGATCACAGGTATGCCAGCCCCTCCGGCTGCCTGCTGTATCCAGTGGTATTTGGACTAGAGTGTTGTCCTTGGAAAGTCAATACTCACCTGGACTTAGTGCATGTGCCAGTGCCAGCCATCTCATGGACATTGCCTGGTCAGAGTGTGAGGAAACTGTATTTGGCATCTGATGGATGTAAACAGGAGTGATCCTACCCAGGCAGGAGCCCTGGGGGAATAGGGAAGCTGTGCTAAATGTTAAAGATTCAAGGCAGTAATGAGGATGTTTTCCCTCATTTGGCCTCAGCTAAATCCTTGCCTGAAAAGGGAGCACTCAGTGCATCTCTCAGTGCATCCCTCGGCATGTCCCTCAGCACATCCATTGATGCATCCCTCAGTGCATCCCTCGACACATCCCTTGGTGCATCCTATGGTATGTCCCTTGGCACATCCCTTAGTGCATCCTTCAGTGCTTCACTTGGTGCATCCCTCAGCACATCCCATGGCACACCCCTTGGTGCATCCCTTGGTGCATCCTGTGCCACATCCCTCAGTGCATCCCTTGGCACATCCCTCAGTGCTTCCCTTGCTGTGGCTCCACAGCCCCACACATGCCCTGTGGTGGCAGCTCAGCTATGCCATGCACATCCCTGGGCAAGAGTGAACTTTTCCAGCCCTGTCTCTGGAGAATCCAAGCCATGAGCATTTAGTGGTGTTGGCCCAGTAAAGACATAGAGCTTGTCCCATAAATAGGCTTTAACAGTCCAAAACACTCTGAATCAGGATTTTTCTCATCCTTTGCTAATACAATGTTTGAATAAATGAATATATTTGTATAAATTACAGCAAACAGAAGCTGTCCAAAACACTTGTTATTGCTGTATTTTCCCAGTGTTGCTCCATGCACTGCTTTCCTGAAGCACCAACATTACCAGATGCAGGAACAATCCATCAGGATTTGACATGAGAACTGGGATCAACATCTGTTCTGCAGCTGCAGATTCTTGGGGCTGTCCTGGGCAGGGCACTTCAAATGTGGTTAGCTCTCAGATGTGGGTTGGCACTTGGAGGGCACAAACACCCTGTGCCACTCCATGGGTGCTGCTGGAAGCCAGGGATGAGAGGCAGGGATACATCTCCAGCCTGCAGGGACCTCAGTGCTGCATCCTGATAATTAATACTTTGCCCTGTGCCTGCTGAGTTGCTGTTTTCTTCCATGTTCCTTCTCCTTTGGTTCCTTGTAGAAAATGCTTGTTCCCCCTTGCCTGCCTCCCTGGTGCTGGGTGCTGTACCAGGTGCTGTGTCCCCTTCCATCCAGCTCATGTGACATCTCCATGGGAACAGCATGATGTGGAATCACACAGCTGGCAGGAGAAATGAGGCATGGATAACCCCTTCTCCCCTTGGTTAGAGGTAAAGCAAACTGTGGGGAGATATTTTAACATGTGATATTCTCAGGGAGACTCTCCCCTAAAGCACTGCCACATCCTCAGGTGGAAATCTGCTTGTCTGGGATGGGGGCAGAGCTTGGAGAGGCCATGCCCAGGTGGGACCTTTAGTTCAGCTGGAGCTTTCCTCCATCTCTTTGGGCACCACTGGGACATCCCTTTGCCTCTCTGTGCCTGTTCTGGCAGCACTGGTGTCTCCACAAAGCTTAGGGGGGGATATAAACACCTTTTACCTGGTTTCCCTCCACTGGGTGAGGACAACTCCATTTCTCCATGAGACTGGGAGCTATTTCCCTTTCCCAGTTGCTGTTTTCCTGCTGTCACACACTCTGGAAGCTCAACACCCCTTCCCAAATCCCTTCTGGGCTCTCCAGCTGCAGGTGAAGGGGCTCTGAGCAGCCTTTCCCTCCCTGCTGGCATCACCCAGGAGCTTCTGGGTCATGGCCATTACACAGAGTTTTCTCCATCAGCCTCCTGAGCCCCTTGGGGTGAAACACAGTGACATATACGCACATTTCATCCTCCCCCACCTCTTTGCTGTGCCTGGATGCTGCAGAGACCCAGGCAGTAGGTGATGCCTGAGTTGCTGCCTGGCTTGGACACAGGGTGTCTCTTGCACAGCTGCTGTCTGTGCCTTGTGGAGGGTGAGGGGCTTCACTGGGGCTTGGGGGCACTACCTAAACCACTTCCCACCCACTTATAATCTGTGAACCCAGTCTACATTGACATCTGCTCAGTGAAAGTTTGTATAGACTATGAAATCCACTCAGCACCTCACTTCAGCTGTTTCCTTTTAAAACTTCAACAGCAAACCTGTTGCCTTATAACAGGCAAATCTTGGAGCTGTTCTGGAGTATTTGCTCTTTTGGGAGCTTATTAATTTATACTATTTTTAGTTAAAACAACAAAAACCCCAAGAGTACAGGGAGAGGGAAGCAAATGGCTCTCATGCAGCATCTCTGGTCCTGATGAGAGAGGGAAACGAGCCCACAGGTAACACATCAGTTCTCCTCCTCCGTGGAACAAGGAGGCAGCAGTGTGGATGCTGCCACTAAAAACACAGGAAAAACTCAGCAGAAAAGCCAGAGCTTTTCACCCCAGCTCTACCACTCTGGGAACAGGTATGAGCTGACTTCATGCCTCAGTTTCCCTTTCTGTATAATGGGCACATTCCAGCTCACTCCCAGTGTGTGTTGACAGCAGAAGCAGAGCATAATCCTGTACCCTTAATATCCCAAGGGATGAAATACTTTGGGAAAGTTCCTCTAACCTCTTTGTGCATGTGTGATACCTTTCCAAATGTCAATGTTACAGCACTTGCCTGTAAGGAAATGCTGGAGTAAAAAACTGGGTTGTTTTATCTATCTATCTATCTATCTATCTATCTATCTATCTATCTATCTATCTATCTCACCATTTAATACATCCATTTAATTTCCCTCTGAGTGTTCTCAAATAGATGAGGTTTCAAGAGGCTCAGGACTGGAGGTGGCTGAATTGACAACCAGAAGATAAAGGTTTGTTTTACAGCAATAGGATGAAAACCACAGAAAATTGGACTTGGTTTTGTAACACACATTCAGGAGTCCTGAAGCCAGAAATGAGATTTAATGTATGATGTGGCAAGATACAGATGAGACCTTTTCAGACTTCCTGTGTTTTTATTATAGTCTGTATTCTCAATGCTGCATGGGAGATTCTCTCCCCCCTCCCACCCCAAGAATATTCCTTGTGAAAGCAGAAGGTTGTTTCTGAAGGCTTTGCTGTCCTGGTGACATATCCATATGCAATATAAATGACCTGTTGTTTCAGCAGATGATAATGGGAATAAACACCAAGTTAAAAAAAAAAGAAAATCAAACCATGTAGATGAGGAAAAATAGCAGAATTTTCAGCACCCAGAAAGCTCCTGCTCCAGCAAAGGGCATGTAGCCATGGCAACAGAAGCCCTCACTGTCACGATAATAAAAAAATATATTATTCTAGGAGAGCTCTTAAAAGGGAAATATACATTTTGCTGAGGTGGATGATGAAATACTGGGCAGCAAAATGAAGAATGATCCAGAGGAGTCCAGAAAGTGATCCCAGCAGTTCTACTGCCTGCAGCAGGTACAGCTGGGGATGCAGCCCTGGCAGGAGGATGGGGAGGAATCTCATGGCCACATCCAGGAGTTGCACTTCGATGACCCTCGTGGGTCCCTTCCAGCTCAGGATACTCTGTGATCCTCAGCTGCTTCCACATCCTCCACACTCCCATGCACATGACTCAGAGATCACCACGGAGCAGGTGAACCCTAATGTGTGTACCTGGAACGATGCAAATCCAGTGGGAGAGGCTGGAAATGGAGGGGCTGCACTGCTGCAGGGCAGTGTGGGGTGCAGGGGGGCCTGGGGAGTCCCACTGGGACTTGGGGACAGCAGCCAAAGCCCTGGAGCCAGCGGGCACTGAACATCCTCATGGCATCACATCCCCTGGGCTGCATGGGACACATGCAGCCACCTGTGAGTGCAGCAGCTTTTGGGGAAGGCTTTGAGCTTTTGATAGAGAATATTGTGGAAAAACAACATATTGGCCAAACTTTACCTGGTTTTGAATTTTGTAGAGAGGCTAAAAACAGATGCTGACAAGTCAGCATTTCCCCAGTGGTGAAAAGGGATGTGTTTGCAGGAAACTTTGGGGAAAGGAGGAGGGAAAAAGAAGCTGCATTTCCCCCCATGGCATGCCCAGGATTTTCTCCCCAGTGAGAAGCAGGGGACGAACTGCTCAGTGGAAAAGTCCAGGTGTCCAAATAACAGTGGGCACAACCACACCCTGCCAGGGGTGGGAGGCAGCACTGGGACACCCTGTGGAAATCACACTGCTCCAGGCTCAGAGCACCTGGCTGGAGCTCCATGTCCCTGTGCCTGTGCCCTGGCACCCCCTGGCATGGGATATCTTGTGTCCTGGTGGCTGTGGTTCCATCCATGGAGGAACAGATCCTGCAGCAAAGGGTTAAAAATGATGTCCTGGCAGCCATAGGAGCCTGTGAGTGCTGTGAGTGCTCAGTGTTTTGGGGCTGTCTCATGGCTCTCTCTGGGTTTTGGGGTGTTCAGTTTGGTGCATCCTGGGGTCCTGCCTGCTGGCAGCACTGAATGTGGGGTAAAAACACTCCTTTGGGGCACCCCATGCTGAACCCTTCCTGTGGGTGCTCCCTGCAGTGTGGAGCAGGGAAACTGACCCAGGAATGGAGAGAGAAAGGGATAAAATTGACTCAAAAATGTAGAGGCCAAGAGGAGTGGCCCTGACCTTGTAGAACTGGGTGTTGGAGGATGTGGAGACTAGTTGTATCCCCCTTCACAGCTCACTGGGAGCTGCAGGGAGCTCACACCTTGTGCTGCTTCCCACAAATCTGTGGAGAAACAGTTCCTCTGTGAGTGAGCTCCATCCCACCCAGGTGAGTGCCAGGGGCTTGGCATTGCTGTGCCTGGCTGGATGAGAACAGCTTCCATGGGATGCTCCTTTGCTGATACTCCCCATCTTTAATGCACTATTTGTGTCTCTTCTCTTTCTTTTCCAGTGTCTGTCCCCAACCCTGCTGTGCCAAAGACAATGTTTTGGTCTGGCATGAATCATGTCACAGGTAAGGGAGCTGCTGGGAAGGGTTGGAGTCAAAATATACATATTTTTGTGAGTTCCCAGTGAAGTTGGGCAGCCAGAGCTCAGAGGTGGAGGACCATGGAGACTCCCAGATCACTGCCCCCTCCTCCCTGGCTGTCATCTCCCCACTGAGGTTACCTCCATGACCATATCCTCACTGGCAGAACCACTAACACTGTGTTTCTCACAGATCTCCCTGGCCATTGAGGTTTTTGCAGCATTGTTAGTGATTGCTGGTGGGGATCACCTCACCTTCTGCCTGGGAAAGACCCTGGAAGGGTCCCCAGGCTGCATCATCCCTGCTGTGAACTCTCTGCCTGTTGGGATGCCTTAACAAGTGACATGATGTGATTCTTGGGGCTGTTCTGTGCAGGGCCAGGAGCTGAACTTCTATGATCCTTGTGGGTCTCTTCCAGTTGAGGATTTTCCATGATTCTATGATTCTGTGAACTGTTCCTTCTCCCTCCTCCTGCTGCACACTGGCTGTGGTGACCCACGCAGTTCCCTTTCACGTTTGCACCCACCCAGAGAAGGTTGGCAGCACCTGTTCCAGGAATTCTCTCCTGGCAAAACACTTGGAAACATTTTTGGATCATCCAAGGTGCTGAGGGAAGGGAGATGACATCCCTGGGTGCTGCTGGTGCTCTGTGCCCCTGGCAGAGCTCCCTCTCCAGAGGAGAGCATAGACCTAGGACTCAAATAATCTGCCCAGAGAAAACCCTTCGTGGATATCCTTGGAGCAGGGAGAAGTTATCCCACATACATCTTGAAGGAAACAGAGGCTCTTGAGACCCAGAGACAATACAGGACTTGGGCACTGCAGTTTAGCTCCACTATCCCACAGCAGATCTTCATCCCAAGGATGTTATCTTAGCTTGGGGAAGTGAGAGCTGAGTGGATGGTAATCCCCATAACCTTCAGGTCTCAGAGGGAAGCAAGAGCAGCATAAGTTGCCTGCAGAGCCCCTGGCAATGCCACTGTGGCCAGCAGCAAACACAGCATCCCCTGTGCTGGTGGAGCTTTGCCAGGGTTTGCTCATGTTCCCACCAAAACACTTTGACCAGGGAGCTGGGGAATCCCAGCCCTGTAACCCTATAAACACAGGCTGGAGCCCCCAGCTCTGTGTTCCACAGCCAAGGGGGGATTTGCTCTGGGTCCCACTGAACATGATTTGCAGCATCCTCAGTCTCCCCTTTTCCCTCCTGGGCTGGCACTGATATCCAGGTTATTTTAGCCTGAAGCAGGAATTGAGGTTCTTGGCTCCAGGACAGTGTTAATGCCCAGCAGAGCTATAAATATATAAATACCTCCCTGCTCCTTTAGAGAGCAAATCCAGAACTGCAGCCAAAGCCACCAGCACAGGGCCAGAGTGTGGCTCTTTAGCTAAAATGATCCCAGGGCTCTGGCATTTAGAAAACATCTCTTTCAGGCATCTCAAAACATCTGTGGCTTTTTCCCCCTTCCATTAGACCTATAGGCACAAGGTGCAAAATAAATGCAGTTTGTAAAGTATTCCTGGAACTTGGCTGGAGCAGAAAGGTAGGACGTGGAGGCTGGTGGCAGCAGGAGGATGTGGGGACTTGGTCAATCCTTCTGCCACCCCCCAGTGTAGGGACCCCCACAGCAGAGCTGGTGTGTCCTGCTGTTGTCTTCTCCGTGTGCCACTGGGAAATGGGTGAGGAAGATGGAGCAAATAGGGAGAGGAGGGCTTGGAGATCCTCTAAGCATCGCCTGCCACCCCGGGGCTGACCTGTGCTCCACCCTGGCACCATGCTAATGGCAAGGGTGTTGTTTTTTTCGCTCCGAACAGGCAGTTTTGGTTTAATTTCACGCCTTGCCCAGGCGCAGCTGCTCTGCCCAGGGCGCTGCAGGGGGAGCTCTTGCCGTGCGGCAGCTTCATCCCTCCAGCCCGGCTGGATTCGCTCTGAGAAAATTCTCTTGCAACGGAGTTAAGTTTCATATCTCGCAAATAGCTGAGGAGAAATTGAGGATGGTGATGTCTCTCTCCGGATGATCCCACTGCCGTCCGGGACAGCCTGTGCGGGAGGTCAATAGCAGCTGGTGGCAGAGAAAGTCTGGAGAAGAAAGAGAAGGCTCCAGGGAGACCTTCCAGCCCCTTCCAGTGCCTAAACATGCTGCAAGAGAGCTGGAGAGGCTTTGAACAAGGGCCTGGACGGACAGGACAAAGGGGAATGGCTTCAAGCTGAAAGAGAGTAGGTTTAGACTGGATAATAGGAAGAAATTGTTCCCTGTGAGGGTGCTGAGGCACTGGCACAGGTTGCCCAGAGAAGCTGTGGCTGCTCCATCCCTGGAAGTGTTCCAGGCCAGGCTGGATGGGGCTTGGAGCAACCTGGGCTAGTGGAAAATATCTCTGCCCATGGCAGGGGGTGGAATGAGATGAGCTTTAAGGTTCCTTTCAACCCAAACCAGTCAGGGCTTCTATGGTACCCCCAGCACTTCAGCCTGGCTGGAACATTGCTGCATCCTGAAATAAGCCACAATGAGCTGCAGTTTTGGGGCCCATGATACTCACACATCGTCTGAACTGAACTTGCTGGTTTTCCAGGTTCTTGTGCCCATATTCAGGAGCAGCAGTACCATTTGCTGACACTCACAGAGCACCCCAGGCCATGGATCAGCCTTTACAGGAGGATCTTTCCTCGTTGCCTCAGCAAAAAATTCCAGGGAGATGGGCAGAGGGTGGAGGTGACAGGAGAGGCCGTGGTGGGCATCACCCTTTGGGAGACAGCACAGGTCTCAGGGTACTGCTGGACAGTCTTAGGATTTTTAAAAAGCCTGGATTGTTTTCTCATCTGATTTATTTCCCTACCAGCCAGAGAAGGTTCAGTGTTACCTGTGTGCATGGGGAATGGGGGAAATTCCCCAGGATGCTGCAGGTGGGTTGGGGTGAGCAGGAGATGATGTGCAGCCCCAGGTACTCCCAGCTCTTTGCAGCTGAGAGATGTGAACCTCCCACCTGCCTTGTGCTGGAGGAAAACAGCTCAAGGAAAACTCAGCTCAAGGGAGACTCAGCTCAAGGTCTCCCTGGGACGTTCCAATTCCTCTCAGTCTTTAGCTTGTCTGGTGCATCCTTATTTTCCTGCTCCTCATTCCAAGCTTTGCTGTGGATCAGAACCAAAGCTCCTGGGAGAGTCACTCACTCCTCTTGGCATTAGCTCAGATATCTTGGATACAAACCCCAGGAAAACTGGCTAAACAAGGAGGTTAAATAAATATGTGCAGACTTATTTATGTATCTTCCACTGCTTGCTCCAGGGAACAAGCAAAAAGAAATTAAGGAATTAGGAGTGACTTATCCACCAGAAAAACCCTTTAGTCTTTTATCTGTGTTCCTCTTAGGTGCCATTTTCCTATAAATATGAAAACTGTATGTACATAGGAACATAATGTGCATAGGAGATAGAAAAGGGCATTGGATAAATTGGAGATAATTTAGCTTTTCTGTGTACACAAATAGAGCTACACACATCATTACCATTTTATTTATGTGGTGTGTTTACACATACAGATCTTATATTTACATATTTATAGAAATGCTGAATGTATTGAATCCTGTCAGAGACAGCTCCCAGATAAAGGAAACCCAGTGAGCTAATGGATGGGAAAAAAAAGAGCAAACAAATAGAAAATAGGGATAAATCAATAGCCTCACCTTTTTCTTCTGTTGCTAAAAGTAAATTGCATTGCTGGACAAATACACTTTTACGCCACAGTTTGCTGTAGAAGGTTGTCACAAACAGACTTTCCTCCTTGTCAGCTTGTTGGGTTTCTATTTTCCAAGCAAAAAGAAACTCACAAAGTGAGGCATAAGTATCACTTTGTCCCTAATCCACTTTTCCATGTAAATATCCCTCTTGAACCTGTGGTTTGATGCTGTGAAGGCAATTGGAGGTGGGACATATTGGGACTGTAATGGGAATTGGAGATGGGACATGGTGGGATTTGATGGGAATTGGAGGAGGGACATGGTGGGACTGTGTCTGGGATTGAGGCAGCTTTCATCAAATCTTGCTTCAGTGTGAAACTAGATGGTTTTGCCTGGATTGGACATCACACACTGCTTCTCCTCTCAGTGCACTCCTGGCTCATGTGGAAGAGACTGGAGAGTTGGAACGAGGGATTTTTAACATTGAAGTGGAATTTCACACCTGTTCTAAGATGATATTTTGGAGTTTGCTTTTTCTTTTCTTGCTAATGGTTCTTGGTGTTTCTAACCTGAATTGAACATGAGCTTTGCACCTTGGATGGTCTACCCAAGGGCAGGTTCCTCTGTCTGGTCTGGACCCCTATCCCAAGGATTTGGTGAGATACACATGACATCAATTAGCCTGTGCAGGTGAAACTCTCCCAGTGTTGTTCAGGCACTGCTTTTCTGGATCGGCTTCTCTTCTCCAGACCAGACAACGTAAGCAGGTATTTGGAGGCAAAAATATCATCAGAAGAGCAAAGCCCAGCCCTCACTCCCTCCTCACAGCCCATGGCTGCCTCTTGGCTCCCTTTGAATTGCTCTCAGTGCATTACTTGGTTTTCAATTTCATTCCCTTTCCTAGGAGCAACCTCAGCTTTCTGTTTCCCTTTTAAGCTGATTGAAATAAAGTATTTGAACAAATGTCATGGGCACTTAGAAATCTCTCCTCTGTTTACCTTCCTTTGCTTTCATTCTGTCCACCCTGTGCAGCACCAGCTCTCAAAGCCTTGAGTGCTGTCTATAGAAATTAATGTATCTTGCAGGCAGGATATGGTACAAATTCATTATTTTTTTGTAGATTGGAAATATGCCTTTATAAATCATGTTTTTCTGATGGTTGAATGGTTGAGCTTCTTCATAAACCATCAGCAACAAAGAGCTGGTGGGTCCTTGAGGGCCATTAGGTACATACCTCTGGGAGTGTGGTCTTCATCCAACAAACATTTATGGATAGCACAGAAAAACAGGCCCCAAAGAGAACGTTTTGTGTTATTCCCAAGTCCCTTCAAACATCTGTCATCGTGTCCATGAATCCCAGAGGTCCAGAAAGGCAAATCCAGGGGAGGTTTCGAGCTCAGGGATGTGCTCCCTGCATTCCCAGGTCCATCTGTGGAGCTGGAGCTGATGTGCCTTCTTTCAAGCCATATTGTCACCATAGCCACCCAGATCACCTTTCTCCTTCCTTCCCTCCACCCTCAGGAGATGCCTGTTGCTGGAGCACAGAACTCCTGCTCTCCCACTTACATCAGCTTTGCACTGTGGGTATCAACTTGGCACCTGCCTCAAAGAGAGTCATTGTGTTTCTCCAAGCAGAAAAGTCCATAAACATCAGGTTAAAACTTTTGGTTAAAACCTTTGGTTGAAAGCTTTGATTCCCCAGGGTAATGGAACAGTTTTGTGCATTATTCTTCTCCAAGAGGACTGGCAGAGCTCTGAGGACACTGGTAAGCCTTCGTGGCCCTGAGCAGACTCAGCTGGAACCTCCAGCCACATCCCTGGCCCAGGAGCTCTGTTTAAGCTCAGCAGTAAGCTGTGTTGGAGGGGGTGTGGGAGTTGTGGATCCTGATCCTAAACTTGACCCGAGGGCTGACTCCCAGGGTTGGTACTCAGTGGCTGTGCTGGCACTGTGCACCCTGTGCATTGGGTTCTGGGCACCAAGCACCACCTGAAGCAGAAGACATGTAAGTTGCTATGATGGCCTTAGCTTCACCCAGCTTATGCCCTGATCATACACTGAGTTGGGTTCAAAGAGTCCTGAAAGACCATCTTGTTGCAACCCCCTGCCATGGACAGGGACACCTTCCACTAGCCCAGATTGCTCCAAACCCCATCCAATCTGGCCTGCAACACTCTCAGGGGTGGAGCAGCCACAGCTTCTCTGGGCAACCTGTGCCAGTGCCTCAGCACCCCCACAGGGAAGAATTTCTTCTCAATATCCAATCTAACCCTGCCCTTTAGCAGTGTGGAGTAATTTCTCCTTGTCCTGTCACTCCAGGCCCTTGTAAATAGTCTCTCTCCATCTTTCTTGCAGCTCCTTCAGGCACTGGAATGCTGTAATTAGGTCAACTCAAAGCCTTCTCTTTTCCAGGCTGACCAACCCCAATTCTCACAGCCTTTTCTCATAGCAGAGCTGCTCCATCCCTCTAATCAACTTGGTGCCTCCTCTGGACTCACTCCAAGAGGTCCATATCCTTCCTGTGCTGGGCACTCCAGAGCTGGAGGCAGCACTGCTGTTGGGATCTTACCAGAGCAGAGTAGAGGAGCAGAATCCCCTTCCAAGAGTTGATTAGAGGTAGATCTATGTGGTTTCCTCTGGGTGTGATATTCTCAAGCCCCCACATAGCTGAGAGCTCTGTTCCTGGACTCTGCAAACCACTCTGGTTTCCCCAGTGAGTCTCCCACTCCATGTTTCCAGGGCTCTGAGCACAGATGTGTTTATTTAACTGATTTTCATAGGTTTCTTCCAGTGCTGCAGAGAGAGTGAAAGAGTTGTGTACATTAAGTGAAGGCAGTGTAAAAAAATCAATTGAACTCCCATCTGAGTTGTGCAGAGAAGGGAATAAATTGAAAATTATTTTTAAAATGACAATTTGGATTGTTCCCACTGCCAGCTGGACCAGTTCCTTCTGCTGCAGGAACTGCAGCCCTGGCTGGGAGCACTGGAAACGTGTATGGCTCAAGAAGGTTCAGAGAACACAAAGACCAGCAGAAAGGGTTGAATAGTGCACACAGGAAGCTGATTTCTGGCAGGAATGGGGAGCTCTGGCTGTCCAAGCCCATGGCTTGCAGGGGTGGATGCAGGTGCACATCAAGCCCTTACCTTTGCCTTGGTAGAGTCGTTGGGAATGAGCCCCCATGGGGCTGATGCTCATGTTATGCCACTTTCCAGTCCCTGGTGGTCACAGGTTGGGCTAAGGGCTGGTCCCACCATGGAGCAGCTCCATGACTCTCACTGCAATGCCACATCCACGTAGATCCAGGCACTGTGCTCCAGGAGAGGAATTTGGTGGGCAGAAAATATTTGTGACTTCTTGTAAACACTGTGGAGCTTTTAATGTGAAATTACAGAAGTCACTCCAAAACAATAGAGATGATTCTGGTCAGTTTGCTGCTTTAATATGAACTTTCTTGGTTTCAAACACTCTTAAATGTGTTTTCTTTTTTTCTTTTTTTTTTTTTTGTGTTTTTCTCTGCTGCTGAAGAGTTAAATGAAAACACCACCTTTCCATTTGAAAGAAATGCTTCATTTTAACCATTTTAAAGGTACTTCTAAGGGAGGTTTGGGATTGAATAAGAAGAGAATGTGGGTGTTTTCCAGGACTTATGGGATGTTTAGGAGAAGGGCCAAAGGAGGTGAAGGATCAAGGTGGATCAGGGAGGAATGAACATGGGAAAAGGAGGATAAAACCAGTTGGTTTTGATGCTTTTTTTCCCCCTGGTGCTGTGAGTTAGGGGTGCAGGCTGGTTTCCCCAGCTGTGATGTGAACCTGTCCCCTTGCCAGGGAGGCTGCAAAGGTGACAGGGGTGGTGGACTTCACCGAAGTGATGCCCATGCTGGATCTGCCCTCCAGACCTGGGATGCCTTTTGGTGCCAGAATGTTTCAGGCCCAAGCTGAGGTTAACTCTGTGGTGGTTGGGAGTGGGGGAAGGGTTAAGCTCTTCAAACCAGATCATTTTATTTTCGCAACCAATAATTCACACTCTCCACCCAAGCCAACCTTGAAGCCCAGGGTATATATTTGAGCCTGTCAGCTCTGCTTTGCTCTCTGTTGTTAAAAAAACCCACTGCTCCCGGCCTGAAAAATGTCAGAGGGAAATTGAAAAATAACATTTTCCCCTTTTCCTGCTGCCACACCTGCTTTCCTTCAGCAGCATCTGGCATCTCTCCAGCAGCCTGACAAGCTCTGAGCCAGTGGGTGCTGCTGGAGCTGGGTGCAAGGAGTTAGGGACAACCAAACACGGCGTGGTGCTGCATCCCCCAGGGGCACTGGCATAAGCATAGGACCTCGTTTCTGATGAGCTCTTCCTCTGTAAAGGTTGGGGGTAGGGAAAAGGAAGGGAAGAACGTGCTACAGGTGTGTTAGAAAGATGGAGAGACTCAGATAAGAACCACAAGCGCCTCAAAAGCACTGGAATAACATAACTGTGATATGAGAGCAGCAGCACAAAGTGCTGGTGCAGCTGCAGTTGCAGTGGCTTCACCTACTCAACAGCTTGAAAGCATGGAAAGAAGTTAAAAGCCAAGTCACCCACACTTTTATCACCTCATTATCAGCTGTGCTGCAGCCACTGCCACCTCCTGCAGGGACAGCAGCCCCAGGTTTGCCCGGGTTTGGCACATGGCTGAAAAATCTGCATTGTAAACACCCCTGAAAGTGTCCATGAATAGAGGTGGGGTGAGGCAAGTCCAACCTGAGCACCTCAGTGTTGTGGTTCAGCCCACCCACATGGCATCTCCTATTGCTGGCAGGTGCCCAGTGCTGCTGGAGCTGGGATAGCCCCAACAACAGCATAGAGTGGTTTGGGTGGGAAGCGTCAGAATCACAGAGTGAGTTAGGTTGGAAGGGACCACAGTGGGTGATTTGATCCCATCTCCCTGCTCCAGTGGGGCCGTCCCAGAGTACATGGCATGGGATTGCATCCAGACTGCTCTGGAGTATCTCCACTGAGGGAGAACCCATCACCTCTCTGGGCAGTCTGTTCAGTGCTCAGTGACTGCACAGGAAAGTCCTTGTATTCAGGTAGAATTTCCTGGGCATCAGTTTCTGCTGTTACCTCTTGTTTTATTAGTTTGCAGCACTGAGCAGAGCCTGATCCATCCTCTTGGCACCCCATTGAGATACTTACATACATTAATGAGGTCTCTCTCAGTTGTCTCTTCTCAAGACTGAACAGGCCCAACTCCCTCAGCCCTTCCTCATATGTGAAGTGCTGTAGACCCTAATCATCTTTATTGTCCTCTGCTGGGACCTTAAAGACCACCCAGTTACAACCCCCTGCCATGGGAGCACCTTCCACTAGACCAGATTGCTCCAAGCCCCATCCAACCTGACCTTGAACACTTCGAGGGATGGGGCAGCCACAGCTTCTCTGGACAACCAGCATCTAGGCTGGAAACCCATTGAACCACCTTGTTGGTGCATGTGGGCCATGTGTTCTCCAAGAGTTGCCTTTCCTGTGTGTAACAGTACATGGCCCAACCAGAGTAAGACCAAGGAAGAGCTTCACCAACTCAGGGACACAATCTCACCCCAACAAGAGGGAAAGCGAAGGCGTCTCAGCAGTGACTTCAGCACTGAGCTTGCGAGTCAGCCGGTTTGGTTCGTGCTCATCTGAAAGCCTTTGACACATCCGAGCTGTATGTTTCTTTTATGAATATGCAAATCAAAGCACTGAAATTACAGATAATGATATGTAGTCAAAACTTTTCAGAAGTTAATGCATATTCCTTATTTTGCAGATTTCTATCACATTTGTATTTGCAAAATAGATGAGATAAAGCCACTCAAGAGAACAGCTTTCCTGTCACCCAGGCAGTGATACACCTTTCAAATCCCACCTTGGATTGCTGCCAGCTCCTTTCCCAGCACCAGGGTCCCTGCTGAGGGATGGGGTCAGTAGTGTTCCAGGAAGCTGAAGCAGAGCTGAGCTGCTGCTTGTTTTCATGGGCTGTGTGTTGGAACCACAGCCCCACTCTGGTGCTCTGGTCCTGCTGTGGAGCTGGAGGGAGAACCCACATTTATAGACTCATAGACTGTTAAGGTGTTGGAATGGACCTTAGAGATCATCCAGTCCCAGCCCCCTGCCCTGGGCAGGGACACCTCCCACCAGAGCAGGTTGCTCAAGGCTTTAGCCAACCTGGCTGTGAACACTGCCAGGGTTGGGGCAGCCACAGCCTCCCTGGGCAACCTGGGACAGTGTCTCACCACCCTCACAGGGAAAAACTTCTTCCTAATATCTATCATAAATTTCCTTCTTTCAATTTCTCCCCATTATCCCTTGTCCTGTCCCTGCAGTTCCCAACCAAGAGTCCCTCTGCAGCTTCCCTGGAGTCCCTTCAGCTCCTGGCAGGTTGCTCTGAGGTCTCCACACAACCTTCTCTTCTCCAGGCTGAACAGCCCCAACTCTTTCAGCCTGTCTTCACAGGGGAGACAACCCTCTGCTCCAGTCCTCTGATCAACTTTGTGGCCTCCTCTGGACTTGCTCCAACTATTCCATGTCCTTCTGACCTTGAGGGCACCAGAACTGTACACAGTATTCCAAGTGGGAACTGAGTCCAGGCTTCCCACCCAGGGATGCCCAGGGGATGGATGGCTGACTGCATGGGGTGCCTGGCACTTTGGAGCTCAGCCACAGTGGCCTGTGCAGCCCAGAAGGGTTTCTTTTGGCAAAAGAAATTGCTAGTTTGCTCATTAGTTGCTGTCTTGCTACAAGCCCAACTTTAGACTTCCTTGTACATAATGCCAGTGCAATAAAAGACTTAAAGATGAGGATATCTTTCCAAAAAGCAATTCAATATTTTCCCAAAGTGAAGTTTTCAAAATAATGCTGGGCTGGTTTCTTGTTAAGGGGAAATGCTAGATACAATATAGGGAATCTTACACAGACATTTGGTTTTATTCCTGTTGTGGTTTAATCCCAGCTGGAAATTCAGTACTACTTATTCCCCCACATGGGTGGGATGGGGAGGAGAATTGGAAAAAGGAGTTGAAATAACAAGAGTTTAATACCTGAAATGAAGGAAATAATGATGATAGTAACAGCAATGAGAAGGGAGAAAAGAGAAAGAGAAAGCAATAAACCCCAAGAAAAGCACGTGATGCCCAATACAGTCACTCACCACCCATGGACCAGTGCCCAGCCTGTCCCCCAGCAGTGATCACCCCTCCTGGCCAATCCTTCCCCAGTTTCTGTACTGGGAATGATGATCTATGGCATGGAATATCCCTCTGGCCACTTGGGTCAGCTGTCCCAGGCATGCTCCCCCACTGTTTCTCCTGCTCACTGGCAGAGCATGAGGCACTGAAAAGTCCTTAATTTAGTGTAAGCACTCCTTAGCAACAACTAAAACATCAGTGTGTTATCTACATTATTGTCATACTGAATCCCAAACACAGCACTGACCAGCTCCTGAGGAGAAAATTAACTGTATCCCAGCTGAAACCAGGACAACTCTGCTTTAGGAGAGCTCTACCACATAGGGGAAATACAGGGTTTGACCAGAATGCTCCAGGTTCAGACCCATTTGCTGCTGTTCCTGTGATGTTTCCCATTACCAGGTGAGATGCAGCTCTCACCTCTGTCTGTTCCTCACTCTGCTTTCACTCCTGGAGTGCCCAGTGCATGGCAGATAGGGTTCACTGGGACCTGTGTGGGCTGCACTAGCCACGTCCATCCCTTTGGCCAGCAAGTGTTCCATGGCAAACCCATGGGAGCTGACCCACTGCACCTGAACCCCTGTCAGCCTCTTGCCCAGGCTCTGTGCACACTGCTGGGCCTCCTATACCCCCTAGGTTGTTGGCTGGGGGCTGCCTACACCTCATCCTGCTCCAAGCTATATCAATTCATCATTTTCATCCTGTCTCTGTTGCATTCCCAGTTCATCCCCATCAGCAGAGGAACCAGCCTGGACTGCCATGGAGAATACACATCACCCATGGCTGAGAGTACTCATGAGATCATCTTTGCCCCTCCCAGTTCAGCTCTGGTGGGAACTTGACCCTTTTCTGCCCTCTTCGCCCCCAAATTAATTTGATCACCTTTAATAATGCGCGTGGGCGAGTTTTCAGCACACAACACTCACTGAGGAGCCCAGCAGTGCCTGGGTGAGCCTTCCTCCCTTCCCCCTCCTCCTTCTCTTTCTTCTTGCAAACACCTACATCCTTCCTGTATTGTTTCAAACCACAAGATAATAAACTGAGCAGCAAACGCTGTCAACCAGTGAGTGGAAAGGTCTGTGGGGGGAGTTGGACTCTGCACCTTGGGCACTCCACCTCCCCCTGCAAATATCACCGGAAACCTCTGTCCTGCTGCTTGCATAACTGGGTGTTGGGGTGCTCACCCTGAAATGGTAGTGCTTGGGTGAGCCCCTGACCTTCTCCAGCCTTTTTTGGTCATTGTGTCCCTTGCTGTGGGACTTGTGGCATGAGCCTCCTGTGCTTCTGGGAGCTCCTCCCTGGGTTCTCACCAGCAGTTATTTTACCAAAGAGCTTTTTTCAAGTGTTTGAATGTCTCTTCTCACCCTCAGGTATTGTTGGGCCACCTCAGCCTCAGCTCTGTGTTTAGCATAGAATCATGGAATGGTTTGGGTTGGAAGAGACCTGAAAGGTCACCAGGTTCCACCCCCTGCCATGGGCAGGGACGCCGTCCACTAGCTGATGTTGCTCCAATCCGCTTCGCCACTGAGTTTCAATACAGCCACAACTTTCTCAAGTGTCCTCCTCCCCAGAGTGTTTCTCTGTGCTCCTCTTGCCCCTCTCCACCCTGTGTGTAAGGAGGGGAACTTACAGGTGTGTCACGAATCCTCAAGGTTTTCACAGAGCCAAGGCCAAAAGAGAAGAGCTAAATATCCCTCCCAGGCTTTGTCCATAAGTGTCTGTCTGCAGCCACGTTTTG
>NW_008670939.1:22518-28204 GCF_000695815.1 Acanthisitta chloris
CAGGAATGCTCACTTTGGAGCTGGCTGGGGCTTGGAGCAACCTGGTCTAATGGCAGGTGTCCCTCACATGACAGGGAGTTGGAACAAGATGATCCTTAAGGTGCCTTCCAACCCAAACCAGTCTGTGATTCTGTGATATGATTATATAAATACAGAACAAACATTTTGTGGTCATACCAGGTGCTCTGAGGTCCACTGATGGGCTCTGAAATGCTACCTCTGCCGCAGCATGGGCAATGCAGAGCCATAGGGATAAAACATACGGTGACCACACAGGCTGTGTGCCCCAAAGGTGTGAGGTGGGGTGACAGCCCTGCCCCTCATGTCCCCCAGCTCTGCCCCACTGAGCCCAGTGTGCATTCAAAGACATGTTGGCAGCAGATGATACTCACTGCTGCTTGAAACCCCAGAGCATATTTCATGCCTAAACCATTATAATTAGGAAGACTAGTGAAAGCTGCAGGAACAGAAGGCTCCTGTGACTCTCCAGGAACTGCCAGCTGAGCACTGTATCACCCAGCTTCGAGGAAATCCTTCACACAGGTTGGTTTGTCACAGCCAAACTGTTCCCTTGCACCTCTGAAATGGAAGCACTTAGGAAGGTCAAGCCAGTTCCCTGACAGGCAGCACTTAATGGGATTTTGTTCTTGGAGGTTAGCCTAGGGCAAATACTTAGGTCTTGATAAGACAAGGCAGGGTTAGGGGAGCTTGGAGTGCTGCTGCAGTTCTCTGCAGCTGATACCCTGTGCTGTACAGAGTCAGAGAGGTGGTTTGTGTCTCCACAGCAGTGCTGGGTGGTGCTATTTTGGGAGAGCCTGTGGGCCTGCCCATGTCCTGCAATCCATTGCTCTCCACCAGCACCTGCAGTTGCAGCACTGAGCATGGATGTGGGAATGTCTCCATTCCTCTCAGCCTGCATCATGGAGCTGCTGTCCATCAATGTCTCAGAGTGCACTTTGAATCAGGCCTGTGGTGTTCAGGCTGGGTTGTTACCCCCTTAGGCATGGAATTTTGGGGTTTGGGGAGCAGCCCAAGCAATCAGTGAGACCAGCTATGGAGTAACTGTGAGCATGATCCTCATCTGCTTCCATTGATGGTCCTACAAAGACAGGCTGAGAGAGCTGCAGTTGTTCAGCATGGAGTAAGAAGGCTCTGGGGAGACCTTGTTGCAGTCTTCCAGTACTTAAAGGGGACTTAAAAAAAGAGGGAGAGTGACTGTTTATGTAAGTAGATAATGATAGGACAAGGGAGAACAGTTTTAAACTGAAGGAGGGGGCATTTAGACTAGGTTTGGGAGGAAATTCTTTACTCAGAGGCTTTTCAGACACTGGCACAGGATGAATGACCCATCCTTGTTCAAGGCCAGGTTGGATGGGACTTGGAGCAACCTGCTCTAGTGGAAGGTGTCCTTGCCATGGCAGGGAGTGGAACGAGATGATCTTTAAGGTCCCTTTCAACCCAAACCATTCTGTGATCTAAACCCTGCATGAACACATCTTTCTGGTCTGACATCAAGCAGCATGTGCCTGTTTCTACCTCTAAAAAGCAATATTGCACAGTTCACTCTAATGAAACAAGTGTCCCCAAGGAGAACATCCAAGCAGGGAAGAAATGACCCATTTTGTGATCACACTACCCTTAAACAGCCTGAGTGATTATTTGCATGGCTGCCCTACCTGGAGCATCCTGCAGAGACCAGATCTCCAGGGTGCTGATGTCTATGCAAATCCAGATCAAGAGACACCCCAAAGGGTTTTGGTTGCTCCCCTGGGAGGCTCAGCAGTCCTCTGCCTTCCTGCTGGGGCTGTGAGGGATTTGTGTGTTGGAGAAGCTGAAGAGGAGGATGCAGTGGAGGTGCATTATTATCTTTTCATGGGAAATTCCTAGATGAAAGGAAAAAAATTAAAGTTTATGTCTCATTCTCTATTCTTTTCATTTAGGGTTTTGAGAAAGAAGAAATTATTCATGTCTCTAGTTCCTCCCTTTGCTCTCTCTCCTTTCTCTTTCTCTTCCTCTGTGCCAAAAATGAGAACACAAAGGGGTGGATGGCAAATGTTTATGGGAAAGAGGAGATATTGTCTCCAAGTTTTTGAGTCTTTTCAACTCTATACCTCTAAATAATGCCTGAAACTGTGTAAAAATGGCAACTTGAAAGGGAGAAAGTGAAGTGTTGCGACATTTCAGTACAGAGAAAAGAAAAGAAATCAATTTCTGGGCATTTCTTGCTTTAATGCAGTCAGTGTTATGAAGGGGTCGAAGGGAAAAAAAACACATAGAAACCTGCAACTCTTGATTGAGAGTTTGGATTGCTGAGGGGGGTCAGGAAACCAAATTTTTCTAATCTGTAAAATGGGAACTGTGCATTTGTTTGCGACATGACTTTAGATTACTTTTTGATTATGCAAAATAAGAAATTTAGCTATTTTTGATCTTGCTACTTAGAGCTCAAACCTGACACAGACTTTGGTCTGTGAATGTTTCCAGTAGAATTACTGAGGGCTGAGAAATGCCCTGAGTATTCACAGTGTTTTGGCACAAACAGCCCCAAAATTTAAGGAGTTTTTGTGGCTTTTTCCCCTGAGTTGAGCCAGGGCAGGGGACAGCTCTGGGACAGAGCCAGGACCCCTGTGAGTGCTGCTGAAGCTCCAGGAGGGAAGGTGGGACTTGCCCACTTGGGTGACAGCAGTGAGTGGGACTGTTCATGGGCTGAAGCTCATTTTGACCATCATTAGGGCAATTAGTGGGACTTGCTCTGAACTTTATTAATGCAGGATTTGCAGGCTGGATCTCCCTAGAGAGGGCAGCAAAGCTGTGATCCTTCACAGGGCTCACTCAGTGAGCAAGATGACACAAAAACCTCCCAGATGTGTTTTGAGGGTGGAAAAAGCCTTCAAGTCCATCCTGTCCCACCTTTTCCCTTTGCTAATTTTAGAAGCTGGAAGAGCCTTTCCATGTGCCATTTCCAGAGAGCAGGGAAAAACTGGGGGAGTGCGTGTGGCCTTTCTTCCTCTGCATTCCACATTCATTTAGGTGAGTGGGAGACAGGATGAGCTTTCTGAAGGGTAGGACTGCTCAAAAGACCAGCCACAATTAAAGCACTCAAATGAAGCTCTAATTATAAAAACTCCCCTGCAGAACTACAGAAATATTTTGTGTAAATTGCTAGAGAAAAATTGAGTATAAACTGTGCTCCAAGCCAATAAATCTTCTTGCAGTGCAGTGTTCTGGAGACAGGATCTAGTGTGTTCTGACGGTCTGTGCTCTCCAGAAAAAGAAAAAAGGTTCAATATGTTCTGAAATGCCTTTATCCTGTTTCTTTGCTAACTTCCCCCAAGCCTGTCTGTCTCCTGGAGAAATCCCAAATCCCTGGGACTTCTTCCAGCCCTCCTTTTTTAATGTGGGAGTTACAAGCTCCTAATCAGGAAACAGCAATGATTGCATGTTACATGTGCCCCAGAAGAATGGAGAGGCTGTCTCACTTTTGACATCTAGCTACCAGATTCTCATTGCCTGGAGCCCAAAGGGATATTGCATGAACTTGGCTGCAGTGGAGGTGGGTTTGAAAGCCCATATGGCTCTCTCCAGCCAGCCCTCCTTGCTCTCTCTTGCTCCCATCAGATGTAGGATGTATCCAGTGGTCCTGGTGCTCCCCATGGGACTGAAGTGCAGGTTTGATTGATGGGTGGAGAGAGCCACATCTCCTAGACATGCCTACAGTGAGACATGATCAGCCTGTGGGTGATGAGGAAGGATCTGGAGGGGAACTCTAGTGACAGGACAAGGCTTCAAACTGACAGAGAGTAGGTTTAGATTGGGTATTAGGAAGAAACTCTTCCCTGTAAGGGTGGTGAGGCACTGGCACAGGTTGCCCAGAGAAGCTGTGGCTGTTCCATCCCTGGAAATGTTTAAGGTCAGGTGGGATGGGGCTTGGAGCAGCCTGGGCTAGTGGAAGGTGTCCCTGCCTGTGTCAGGAAGGTTGACACTAGATGAGCTTTAAGGTCCCTTCCAACCCACACCATTCTGGGATTCTATGACCATGAATTGCTATTTCGACCTAGGTATTTCCCAGAGACCAACAAGCCTGATGCATTTTCTGCTGTTTGTCACTAATAGGTGGCATTTTTAAATCCCCCTTTGTCAGGAGCCACAGGAAGGGTTGTGGAGCAGAGCAACCCCAGGTATGGAGCAGCTGTCCAGCTGAAAGTGTCCCATCCCTGCTGGGAGCAGGGATGCTCAGCCACGGGGCAGGTGGGAGTAAGAGGAGGAGGAGGACACATCAGACTCCAGAAGACACTTTAGGACAGATGGATGTACATTCTCCCTCTGCCTTCCCATCACAAGCATCACCTCTGTGGGAGATGGACAGCCCAGGGCACACACAGCTCTCTCAGCTTTGCAGAAGACACTGACCTTTGGTCTCTAGCCCATCTAAAGTAACTGCCATTTTATAGTCATAACCATCTCCTGTGACCAAAGATTCATCTGGAAAGCAATGAAATGCACATTAATTACATATTGAAGAGCAGTAAAAGTGTTCCTCTTGCCCACAGACTTGCAGTACAAGAGGCTCCATTCATCATAAAATTTTAATGGGATTACAGACTGAGGAATTGCATTTTGCCTCTGTGACTGAGTTCTGGCAGTGACTTCAGGCACCTGCCTGACCTTAAAAGTGAGGCCATGGGAAGGGACAGCCCTGCAGCATCTCCTGGTCCTTGTTACTGTCTCTGGGTGAAGCTCCTGGGAAATGAGGGATAAGGATGTGCCAAGTGGTTGGAGAGATGTTCAGGATCCCATCAAGGGATCCATTTGTCCCCTGTGATCTTTCTTCATGGGTGAGTTTGCAGTTGGTGCTGGAGTGACAGATGGATCAGAGTGCAGCACAGATGCCCTCACACCCCACACCCCATCAGGCCATGATGCAAATGGGTGACTGCTTGGTCTTTCCCTGCATTACCTTCTCATTTATCCCCATCCTAAAGTTGATCCAGGTGTCTCCATCCATTGTGGCCACATCCACTGCAGATCCATGTGGTGCTGGTGGCTGGAGGGTGGAGTGGGCTGGGAGAACCTCTGGGCCAGCAGCTGTGGGGTGGGGGGTCCATGTAGGGATGTGGTGATGGAGTCAAGGCAGGGTGTCCACTCTCAGAGGTATAAACACCCTGAGAACTTCGACAAGGAGAGAGGCTGGGCACTTTGTGACACAAAACTTTCTGTGCCAAGGGAGTACAGTGTCTGTCCACCTCCCACAGGGTCCTGGCTGGGAGGAGGCAGAAGAACACACAGCCTCACAGCATCTTTTTTTTCCTCTTGGAAGTCTGATTATCCCACTCAGGCAAATCAGAAGCAACAGGTAATGCACTGCCTAGGGACATTAGACAAAATCCTGGCTGTCTGGTGTGTTCCCAGCCGTTTGCTTCCTTGGACCCATGGTGGGAACATAAACACAGGCAGGAAAGCAAAGCAGGGTGTTGGCAGGAGCCAGAGAGGTGCAGAGATAGAGATAGAGAAGCTGAGCCCTGCTGAAGTCACTCAGCTGCAAAGAGACCTGCAAACAACCAGTATCACCTGCAAAACCACCCACCTGCTATGTTCTGCAGTATTCAACCCCTGTCCCCACAATAATAATGGCAGAGCACCAGAAAACCCTCTAATGTGCTTGCAGTGTAATAGAGTAACCCCAGCA
>NW_008670939.1:28220-43313 GCF_000695815.1 Acanthisitta chloris
TGTGCCAGGTATTATGCTGATTTATCAAATTGCAGTTGAAAGTCAAGACAAGTTGAGGATACAATGACAAAACATCTGATCTCAACTCTGACTCTAAATTACCTTTCTGGCCAGCACAGTGTTTCAGCTGGAAGAATTGTTATTTCTATCATTTCTTTTCTTCAAAAATCATCTTTCAAACAGATAATTTTGCACTCCTTGTGTGCTGGAGTAAGTGCTTTGCCTGCACTCTGCACTGTGTGATTAGCTGCCAAGGTGATGCTGTTGGACCAGGATTCACAAACCTCCCACAGCAGGTGGAGCATAGGGAATGGAAGCAAACTGGGTCATCTCTCTTTTGGGTCCTGCTGTCCTCAGAAATGTGGTGAAGATGCATCATACCATGTTTACTTAGTGGGTAGAGCCTTTCCATCCCCTGAAGATGGCAGTGGGCAAAGGGCAGGCAAAGCACAACCCATCCTGCCATCCCGACAATGTCAAGCCCTTGCATTGTGCAGCAAGAACCTCACCTGGAATACTGTGTACAGTTCTGGTGTCCCCAACATCAGAAGGACATGGAACTGTTCAAATAAGTCCAGAGGAGGCCATGAAGCTGATAAGAAGACTGGACCACCTTCCTTGTGGAGACAGGCTGAGAGAGTTGGGGCTGTTTGGCCTGGAGAGGAGAAGGTTGTGTGGAGACCTCAGAGCAACCTGCCAGGAGCTGAAGGGGCTACAAGAAAGCTGGAGAGAGACACTTCATCAGGAACCATAGTGACTGGACAAGGGGAAATGGTTTCACACTGACAGAGGGGAAATTTAGGTTAAACATACAGATGAAATCCTTCCCTGTGAGGGTGGTGAGACACTGGCATAGGTTGCCCAGAAAAGCTGTGGCTGCTCCATCCCTGGGAGTGTTCCAGGGCAGGTTGGATAGGGCTTGGAGCAACCTGGGCTGGTGGAAGATGTCCCTGCCCATGGCAGGGGATTGAGACTAGATGATCTTTAAGGTCCCTCCACACCATTCTGTGATTCTATGCTCCCACGCCCGTGCTGATGTGCTGGGTCAAGCCACAGGTGGAAGCATGTTATGGTGCCCACCACCTTGATGAAGCAGGTACATCTGGGAAGAGGAGCTGGAGGTGTTGTGCAGCCAGTGTAGCGTCTGACATTAAACCTCTTCCCTGCTTGCATAGCATTGCTGAGCCTGAGAGGGGTCATGGTGCTGTGTGTGAGGCTGTGCAGTCACTGCTGCAGCACGTTTCCTTCACCATGGATGGTGCCTGGTCCCTCAGCTCCCAGCAGGAGCACAGCAAGGACTGCTGCTCTCACCACAGCATCTCTAGTCCCTACAGGACCTTTGGGAACAGGGACACTTGCCAAGGTGCAAATCTGCCCTCAGTGAGGGACCAAGACCTCACTGGGGGTGGCACAAGGCTCCTGCCCCTGGCACGTGCCGCAGTTGTCAGGGACGTGGGCTTTGTCAAATGAAGTCTTTTCCCTTGATCCTTCTTGCGTAAAGCTCTCAATATTGCTTGTCAGGGCTGTTTTCCCTCCCATTCCATCATCTTAATAACAATAACACAGATGTAACAAAGACAAAGCATCCTCCCAGCGCTGCCAGGGCATTGGTGGCCGTGGCCCTGTGCTGTGGGCACAGCTCAGGGTGGTGCCTAAGGTGAAACCACAGCAAACCCTTCCCACATACCCTGGTGGGAATTCTCATTCCTGTGGGAGCCAGGCAGGGCTGTCTGTGGTCACCCATCCCACCCACCTAGGGCTGTGCTGGAAGGGTTAACACCACTGAGATCCGGCTGATGAGGTTTGTTAAACTCCCCATTACATCCTGCAGTGCTGCTAATTATGTCTTCATAAACCAAAGTCAATTAGCCAGGTCTCTCCCTGCTCCTATCTCTTAGCATCCCTCTCCATCATTATCCTGACGCCTGGGAATGCCTCCCTGGGTCCTGCCTCCTCTGCCCTGTGAGCCCTCAAGCCCAAAGCCATTCCAGAGCTTTTCAAGGATCTAACTGGTGCTCTTTGACTAAAATTGGAAGCTCCACAGCTCCTCCTGCTCCAGAATATGACCTCTGCCACTGCAACTGCTGGGGCAGGTGGGGAGGAGGTGATGGGGGAGCCAATATCCTTCTTCAAATATGGAAAAAATTACTGCAACAAGGAAAGCAATAAATTCTTCCCTGTGTTCAAAAGTAAGGGATTTGCTTTGTAGGGAGAGAGATTTAGGTTATCTGCCTGGAATTTAAAGGTTTTTATAGGGAGGTTAGGCACACAGGCAGAGTTTAGGAAGAGCTGACCCTGCCCTGAGGCTTCTTGAGGCAGAGCTACTGCATTTTCTACTCATGTTAATTCTAACCAAGGGTTCAGAGCAAGGGGAGGCTCCCCCAGCTGTGCCATCGCTGCCTGGCCCAGGGTGTTGGGTACTGCCTCTCACCTGCCCACGGGGCAGAGATCCACCCTTCAGCAGAGACTGGATGAATCCTTTCAGTGCTTGTGAAAAAGATGGAGAACAACTAACTGCAAAGAGAGTGATAGGACAAGGGGGAAAGGCTTTAAACTGAAAGAAGGGAAATTTATGTTAGGGACTAGGAGGAAATCCTTCCCTGTGAGGTGCTGAGGCACTGGCACAGGTTGCCCAGAGAAGCTGTGGCTGCTCCATCCCTGGAAGTGTTCAAGGCCAGGTTGGATGGGGCTTGGAGCAATCTGGGCTAGGGGAAGTGTCCCTGCCCGTGACAGGGAGTGGAATGAGATGAGCTTTTATGTCCTTCCAACCCAACCCATTCTGGGATTCTATGATTTGTGAGCCAGCTGTGATGGTGGATGAGAGGCTCAGCTCCCAGTTGCTTCTCTGGAGCAATTCCAGGTCCAGGACAATTAGCCAACAGCTGGAATATTGTTTAAGCACAGCTTCCATCATGCAAATTTAGAGATTAGGAGGGATTAAACTGGTCTGGAATGCCTCACAATTCCTTACTAATGCTGCAGGCTCTCTAATAGCCAACTGCCCTGCAGCCCTGGGATGGCTCCTGCATCCGAGGCCGGAGCTGGGTCACTGTGCCCTGCAAGGCTCACCCATGCAGCCTCCAGCCCTTTGCAGAGAGGCAGAGCAGCAGGGCAGCCCTGCAGAAATGTAGGTAGAGTGGCTAGAAAGTCATTAAAACATATGGTTATTGCTCTGCACAGTTAATCCTAAATTGGCAAGGTCACATCTCAGTGGCTTCCTGCACTGTGGTCCCACAAATAGAGGAGAGCTGTCCAGTGGGGCCTTCCAAATGGCTCCAAAAATCATTGTCACAGCAACCCAAAGGTGCCACAGCTAGGGCCACAGGGCTGTGGGCATCATGGGTGGCACCTTCCTTCAGAAAGGACCAACCACAGGGACCTGGTGTAATGCAACACTTCCAGTGATGATCCCTCCCAGGGCTGGAAACCTCTTCCCTGTGATTTCAGTCTCAAGGCCACTTACCTGCCACACACACATGAAATGAACATTTCAGACCTCTCCCTGGAGTAAGTCCTATCTCCATGCTCTGATAATTCAAGGTAGGTTTTCATCTCAATGTTCTATTTTTCTCCCTTATTTTAATAATTGGAAATTGGAAAGAAATCTCCTGGCTCTGTTCTTGCAGGGTAATTAGCTGCTCACCACAAGCTCACCAAGCAGAGCTATTGCTTGTGCTGCTCCCTAGGAAAATTTATGTTCCATGTTTTATTTTCAAATGGCTCAAGATTCCAGAGGTCAAAGGGGAGCCACCAGCAAGGCAGAGTCCCACACTGATAGCTTCATCCAGCAGCTCTCCTCACCTGCCCAACTCCACAGGATGGTTGCAGGAGAAGTTGTGACCTGCCTGGATTCTGGCAAGTCTCTGCCAGGTCCTGCAGCTCTAGGGATTCACCATGGTGCTGTCACCTCCAGCTCTCCCACCATCCAGGGTGGTTTTCTGGGGACTGCTTGGTCCAAACCCACCAGGCCCCAAACCTTCCCTCTGTCTCAGAAGGTTTTCCTCACTGCCCCATCCAGAGTGGGCAGTTCTGGGTGGGATTTGGGGTGTTTGAGGTGCCAGCAGGGTATGTGGGGTGATGCTACAGCAGATGTCAACTAGAGGATGCAGCAGGACAACTCCTACCACATGTTCCTTGCCCTCTCCAGTCGTCTGTGGGCCAGCAAGAGCTGGGGCTTGGTTGATGGAGACTTCATGGCATGGCAGGAGCACATGTAAAATCATGAGGTGATCAAAAAGGTCAAGTTTTGTTCAAGTTGTTGGAACACTGTTCAAGGTCAGGCTGGATGAGGCTTGGAGCAACCTGGGCTAGTGGAAGGTGTCCCTGCCCATGGCAGGGGGTGGAACTGGGTGATCTTTTAGGTCCCTCCCAACCCAACCCATTCTGTGACACAGTGGGATGAGACTCCTCAGCCAAACTGCATCAACGAATGGGCTTAAAATGATAACATTAATGAAGAGTTTTCCTCCAGGCAAGTGCCCACAGGGTGAAATTTTACAGTGTGTTATTTTTTGCCCTACTTGAATTTTCCATCCTTGCTAGAGAAGAATGGAAATATCAATTCCATCCTTATGTCATTTGAATTCCTCATCCTTCTTGTGTCCTGCTCCAAGGAAACATTGGAAATGAGGTTGTCCTGGGCATCTGCTGGTGGTCACTAGGCAGTTTGGTGACCCTCAGACAGTTTTTGTCTGTTCAAGGGTTGGCAGAGGGGAGGAAGGTTGAGAGGGTTGGGAGGTGAGAATGGGATGGGACACGAGGGAGGGATGGGAAAGTTGAGAAGGACAAGGACAAGGCATGGATGTTACTGGCTAGAACACTTCCAGGGTGTCCCCCAGAAAGAGGAGAGACTCCTTCAGCTCTACTTTTCATATGTTTTATTATAAAGAAAGGTAAGATAAGCATTGTGAACCGAATGTGTCAGGAGCTGCAAAAGCAGCACCTTCAAACAAAATAAACAATAAAAAAAACCCCAAAATGCACCTTATGAGAAACTGGAATTTTGCTCTCTAATTTTTTCATAAATAGACAAAAATCCTTGTCAGCAATTTTTAAATAGATGGACATATGGCCAAAAAAAAAGAATAATGCCATACAACATGGATATAAATTGTCCATTTCTTGCTGTACAAATAATAGAAACAAGTTTGGCAGGCTGTTTTTGTTGTTTTTTTTATACACATCTCCCTTCTATGTATAACTAAAAAATGTGCTACAATTAATATAAAATGCTTTTACTAGAAAGTAAACTACTAATTTCTTTCACAAAAAAATCTTAAAGATGTCTTTAGCACAGCTCTAAAACACTTAGTAAACTACTTACAACTATCCAACAAATTATATTTTCATCATCTTCTTCACATTTTGCCTCTGGTATTTTGCTTTCTGCTCTCTCCCCACACTTACCTAGCAATAGTTATTTATTTTTTGTAATTTTTTTTTTTTTGTTTTTGCCAGACCATCCAAGGCCTTTGCATGTACAATATTCACACAAACTTCACATTTTCTTGCACAAAGTTTAGTGCTGTTAGCAAGTCAAAAGAGTGCATCCTCCTACTGAGCTGGCCTAATGCTGTAGGACACCAGACCTGGGCTTATGCTGCATCTAAAAGCAGTTCACTAAGGAAAATAGTCTGTAGCTAAGCTGATGGCAAGCAGAAAAATGGGTGTCCTTGGTCTATTTTTTTGTTGGTTTTGCATTTATTTGATTTTTTTTTATTTGAATTTTATTTATTATTATGATTTTTTTTTTTGTTCTTTATGATTTAGGAGGTTTTGGGCTTCCACAGAAAGTTTAGAGTTCAAAAATAAGGAAAGGAAACTGCTCTTAGAGCCTGGGAACGAAGCCAGCGACGAGGTGCAGTGGCAGCTCTCTCGCCCGTACGACTTGCTGGGTGCCTCCCTGGGTAGGCTGTAGGGTTGACCCTCTCAAGTGTCCTTCGTCTGAGCCTCCTCCAAAAGAGATGTGAGCCTTAGGTGAGGTAGAGTGCCTTGTCCCTTGGCAGCATGCTGTAAGAGAAATGAGAGGCAGAAGGTGAGATGGGCAGGGAGGTCACCTGGGGCAGCTGAGATCAGTGTTTGCACAGCTGGCACACACACACACGTCTGTTTGTGCCATGCCATGGTTCTCATGGTGCTCCAAAATGCAAAACACAAAGTGCTCTGCACAGACAGGTACCACCTTATAAGTCTTGGAAAAAGACCTCTAAGAAAGTCCAACCATTCCCCCAGCACTGCCAAGGTCATCACTAAATCATGTGCTCCAAGTACCACATCTACATGGCTTTTAAATCCCTCCAGGGATGATGACTTCACCACTGCCCTGGGCAGCTGTGCCAGGGTTAGACATCCCTTTTGGTGAAGAAAGTTCCCCTAATATACAATCTAAACCTCCACTGGAACAACTTGAGGCTGTTTCCTCATGTCCTGTCACTTGTGCCCTGGGAGCAGAGACTGACCCCCACCTGGCTACAATCTCCTTGGAGGCAGTTGCAGGGAGTGAGAAGTTCCCCATGAGTCTCCTTTTCTCCAGGCTGAGTCCCCCCAGCTCCCTCAGCTGCTCTTTGTGCTCCAGTACTGTACCATAAGAAGCTGTTGTCTTATTCAAGGCCCCTTAGGGGCCCCTTTCCTCTTGTTCCTGTCACTTTTCACCTGGGAAAGAGACCAAACCCACCTGGCTACAACCTCCTCTCAGGTAGTTGTAAAGAGCAAGAAGGTTCCTCTAGAAGGAAGAGCCTGGTGCAATTTTATTTCTTCCTGAATTTAAACAATAAGGACTACACCATAAATTCCTTCCTGTGCCTTAACTTTTGCTCTTTCTGAGGCTGCAGGGCAGGCCCAGCTCTGGCTGTCCCTGCAGAGCACACCTGCAGGATGTTGGTACCAGCCCCACCATGTGCCTGGGATCAGCCCCTGGGTACATCCCCTGCTTCCTCACATGCTGACCTTAGGCTGAGCCATGGAGATTTAGAAAGGTACACAGGATCACAGCATCAATCAGGTTGGAAAAGACTTCTGAGATCATCAAGTCCAACCCATGACCTAACACTGTGGAAGATCGACGGGAGAAATGCACACCCGATGGTGTGCAGCAGGACTCCTTTATTGTAAGCCATTGTCCATCTTTTATACAGTGCATGAACAACTATGCTTATTGTTCTCTTTACCATTACCTAAACTCAAAAAGTTACATTTGTATACTTTCTTAGCTTGCAGGACAAATATACCTATTATTCATTTTAGCATTACCTAAGCTCTACAGGTTACATTTATTTACTATGTCTGCTTGCAGCTGCAGCTGTGAAGAAGTTTTTGTTTTCTGGAGAATCCTTCTTTGTTTTCCCGGAATAGTTCATCCTTGGGTTTGCAACATTGCTGAGCTTTCCCAGATAGCTTGTCCTTTGGCTGCAACATTACGCTGCAAAAATAACTTGTAATGCTGAGAAGCTAAACTCCTGAGGCCTACTTCTTAGTTATATGCTCAAAGCTCCCATAAGCCTTTGCTCGACTCTTGCTCGCACAATGCTCTCTGGGAGCTGTGCCCCTGTTCCCTTAGCCATTCTTCAACATAACACCACCATGTCAACAAGACCTTGGCACTAAGTGCCACCTCCACTCTCTCTTAAAACACCTCCAGGGATGGTGACTCCACCACCTCCCTGGGCAGGGCATTCCAGTGTCTAATCACCCTTTCTGTGAAGAAATTATCCCTAATGTCTAACCTAAAATTCCCCTGGCTTTACCTCTACTTGCTTTTGGATAAAATGTGTCATTTTTACGCTGCATAAGGAGCTGTGGGTCTCAGAATTATGAATGAGGGGCTGAAGATGCTTGTGAGGAGGATTTACATCAGCTTCATGGCTGAGAGCATGGGAGCAGAAGACACCATCTGCTTGATGCCTTTCTCCCCAAATAAGTACAATTAGAAACATTAGTAATCAGAAAGTGATGAGAAAAAACTGCCTTTGAGAGAGCAGGATTAGCTGATCTGTCCTGTGGGTTTGAAGAAGGCAGTAGGAAGAACAAGGAACCCAAGGAGGGCTGCAGTGCTACTCACACGAGGCTGTGCAGGAGTGCTGATGGGACAGCAGCCAGGCTGTGTGCTCTGCACATCCCTGGTCATCAATTAGCACATTATTGAAGCAACAGCTTTGATTTCAAGAGGTCCAGGGCTGTCCTGGAGGTGGAAGTCAGCTTACAGCACTGAGACAAGCCATGTGTGGATGGCTGTGCAGCAAGGTGTGCAGAGAGGCATCACTGCTCCCTTCCTGGTGCTTTCACCCTCTGTCCCTTTTAACCTGCCATCAGCAGGGCCCTGTGAGGGACCCCAGATGCTCTATTTTTTTTTCAGGACATAGTAGAGAGAGGAGTGGCTGAAGTCCCTCTCCCCTGGCTGACACCCTGTGTGGGTTTTGCTCTGAAATCCAGGCATTTTAGTGAGGTTTATCATCTCCATAGAAAGGATGGAAACATCATTGGCTCCACCTAGGCTTTAAAAAGGGGTGAAGAACATTAAAAAGCCTTGGGAGATTCTGGTGTGGGTGTGCTTGTGAGTGGAGTATTAGGGAAGGGGCAGACAGCAAGGCAAGGCTGTTGTTGATAGAGCTGTCTTCTGGCAGAGTGAAGAGCCTGCCCTTTGCTAATCTCCACATTTTCTAATCTGCATTTAAAATGCAGAGTCTTCCCTCCTGCACTCAGCAAAGATTTAATGCCACTGAGCAGCACTGAGGTATTCCAGTACTAAAACTTCATTAATTTTACAAAACATGCTACAGAACATTTCCCAGTTCATTACAAAGTATTACCATCAATAATTGAGTCCAAACTAAGTGCAGTTGTGATGGGTTTTCCTTGCCCTTTTTAGAGTGTTTGCTTATTTAGCTTCTGATTTGGAAAATTCCTGCATTTGGAGAAGATCACTTTGTTGTTAGCAGGAATTAGGGAGGTTATAAATGTCTGGATGAAGTGGCTGTACATGGCTTTGTGAATCTGGACAAGATGTAATAGAGAGTGTCCCAAGGAGAGTGGAAAGAGGGGAGAAAAGCTGCTAAAGAATCATACCCAAAAGGAACCTAATTCATGCCTTGCAAATGAGAGGAAGGACATGGAAAGATGAATCCAGTTCAGTGTTTTCCCCAAAATACCTAAATGTAAGGAGACAAAGGTAAATTGCAGAATCATAGAATCATCAAGGTTGGAGGAGATCTCTAAGAACACTGAGTCCAACCCTTAACCTGTCACTGCTGTAACCCATAAACACTAAACCATATCCTCCAGTGCCAGATCCAGACACCTCTTAAACACCTCCAGGGATGGTGACTCCACCACCTAGAATGGAAGAGATCCAAGCCCTGAAGAAGGTGTGGAAAGAGTTATAATAAGAATCAGGTGCTTTGAGGAATTCACATTTAATTACAGAATTAAGATTTGCACATGACTGTAAGCCAAGCTGCACCTTGGATAGAGGGGAGCCAGTTCCCCTGCAGAAAGTCACTGAAACAGAGGAATTCAGTGCCTGGGAAAGAGCAAGTGCCAGAATCAGGCTGTCAGGTGAGGGAGACAAGGGACTATGAAAGGAGTTTGTGATCTGATGGCAAAAAAGCAGTAAGACTCCATGCTGCAGTTGCTTGTGGGAAGTGATAGTCATACACCAAGTAGGAGCTGAGAAATGCTACCCATGTCTTTGCAATCTAGGACAGCTTGGGCTTCAGCCCAGAAAGAGCTAGGAAAATTGGATGGAAGTCAGTAAGCAAAAAATCATTAAGAATGTGGAGAGCAGGAGCTAAGAAACATTTAAAGCTCTCTCTCTAACATAGCTGAGTTATGAACTAAGGAGTGTCTGCTCGGAGGATCTCAGAATTTGAGGGGCATGAGGGAAGAAGCATCACTTAATGGCATTTTAACTAGCATGGATAGGCAGGGAAATAAAAATCCTACAGCACTTCCCTTATTAGATGGAGAAAGACAGAGAGAAAGACAACCTTGTCAGTTTTTCAGAAGTTATCTGGATGACAAGCACCAAAGAAAATGAGGATGGGAAGATTTTACCCCAGGTAACCCAGTGCCAACACATGTTGGAAGCTAAAGAAATATCAAGGTTAGACATGAAGATTGTGACCCAGAGAGCAAGCAGGGCTGGCTGTGTGCTGGGGAGGTTGGGACCATCCTCTCTTTGAGGAATTTGGGACTCCACAGCTGAGTCACAGCCCACCAGCAAATAATCCTTTTGCTTCTCAGCCAGTTGCTGCTTTTGCTCCTCACGAGTGCTGCTTTAATTGCAATTAAGCCTAATGCACTTTCGAGGTTGAAATGGGCAATTACATGATCCAAAGACTTCCCAATTATACATAAAACTGCAGTGATGAATCAAACCCAATGAGACCTGTCTTCCCTTTATCACTGCTGTGCCCAAGTCCTGCTGAGGGCTGGACCCACCCAGCTCATAGTAAGGTGCCACTGAGAGGCCCAAGGGCAACTTTGGACAACATTGGAGAAAGCAGTACAGAATCAGACTGGTTTGGGTTGGAGAGGACTTTAAAGCTCATCTAGTTCCATCCCCTGACATGGGCAGGGACACCTTCCACTAGCCCAGGTTGCTCCAAGCCCTGTCCAACCTGGCCTGGAACACCCCCAGGGATGGAGGAGCCACAGCTGCCCTGGGCAACCTGTGCCAGTGCCTCACAGGGAAGAATTCCTTCCCAATATCCCATCTCATCCTGTCCTCTGGCAGTGGGAAGCCATTCCCCCTTGTCCTATCATTCCATGCCCTTGTATGATGAGGAGATCCAGACCACTTCTTTTCCTGACGTGTGCATCCCCTTCAGACGTGTGGGGATGCTACAAGCCATGCAGAGGTGCACTGAGGCCACAAATCCCAGGGCAGCAGGAGCAGGAGGTGATGGCCCTGCTGACACACCAGGACTTACAACACAATGAGGACAAGCCAGCTTCAGGCACTGGGCTGCCAGCAGGGCAGATGTGCTCCTTCCTCAGCAGACACAATGCTATTTTTCAGTGCACTAAGCAGTGTCTGCAGGACTGATCTATATCCATCTGAGTTCGTTGCTATAATCTACTCTAATAATTATCTGGAAGTCTCTGCATAATCTGTCTGGTTTTAGAATGATTTTTTTTCCAGGAAGCTGCGATAAACCCATGAAATTTGATATTTCTGCTGTGACAAAGGCATGAAATGCATGAGCTTTGATCATGAATTGCATAGACCCTCTGCTTTCAATGCAGCACTCCAGCCAGATGTCACTGAGCTTGTTTTAGCAACACAAAACTCCATCCTGACTGCTATGGGAACATTTCACCTGTTTCTAGAGTGCCCTGGGCTTTCTGCATGGGACCCAGACAGTGGGATTTGGAGAGGGAATCAAGTGTTTTCCCAGCTGGTCCCCTAAGGAGTGATGCTTACTTCTAGGGAGGCTCATTTCTGTGGGAGCTGCCTATGCTCAGCACCTCTGGAAATTGGGATCCATGTGCACCTTTAGCATTTTGCCCACAACATCTAAAGTGACTTTTATGATCAAGTCCTGAACATGTTCCTTCTTTCAGCCTGTCTTTCTTGCAGAGACTTCAGGAAGGACCACGCAAAGGTCAGTGTTGGAGCCCAGCACGATCCATGTTGCTGAGCCCCTCAGGCAGGCAGAGATATTCTAATGGCTCAGGCAGTTATTTATCTCCCTGAAAGAAATAAATGTCTGTACAGTCTGTGCCCAGCCCAGCAATTGTAAGTGCTCTGCTGGCACAGACAGGGGCTGTGCTCTGAAAAGCTGGGAGCTGCCTATTATCTCTGGTGAAAGCACCGTGTTCCAGTACTTGCAGCAAATCAAACAATAGTCTGAAGGTACCTCCTTCCCTACCTGCTGCCCCAGCAAACCCTGGGCCTGTTTCATGGAGCACAATAGACTCTCCAAACTATTACAGCTGAGCCAAGAGCTGGGGATTAGGCAGAGGTTGGAAATGGCTTCCACACCCTCCCCATTCCCCAGCTTTGAGACTATCCTGATGGTTTTATTTATTGGGGATTTCAGGCAGAATTGAAGGGACCTTTGTGCTGGCACATTCATGCCAGAGCTTGTAGGGCAGAAGGAGGAAGATGTGTGCAGATGGCTGTGGGTTTTCCTGCATGGTGCAGGGGGATGGAGCATCATGTGGCTCTTGGGAGGATGAGGCCTTGTACATTATTGTGTGAACACCTTCTCCCTAGCCCAGGTTGCTCCAAGTCCATCCAACCTGGCCTGAAACAGTTTCAGGGGTGGAGCAGCCACAGCTTCTCTGGGCAACCTGTGCCAGTGCCTCACCAGCCTCACAAGGGACAATTTCTTCCTAATATCTAATCCAAATGTCTCCTCTTTTAAACTGTTCCTCCTTGTCCTATTGCTCTCTGCCCATGCAAAAAGCTGTTCTCCCTCTTTCTTATAAGCCCCTTTAAATATTGGAAGGCCACAATGAGGTCTCCCCAGCCTCATGGATATGACCACCTTCAAACCTCCAGGCACTCTGCTTGGGAGACTGCTACAGAAGGAAACATGTCCAACCTCTCCATTACTAATGGAATGGAAGTTCAAAAGAAGAGAAATCTCTTCATGTCCCATGAAGAATTTAGCCATGATTTTTAAGCTCCCTGATTCTACAGCATCCCTTCAGTTGAGCCTATGGAGGTGAGGAAGCCTTGAACTTCACTAACCATCACTGGCCTACCCACTTGCTGTACATTTTTGGGGCAGATTCTTGGCTCTTGTATACTGTCACAGCTCAGATCAGAGGAAGGACATCAGCAATGAGTTATTTTGTCTACTGGCCTGCAGTGGTTGACCCCACACTCTCTGCTGGGGTAGTCGTTGTCCCACTCAGTGCTTCCTGGAGGGTTTGATGCACCAGGCGAACGCGGTCCAACACTGTTTGGAAACTCAGACGAAATGTGGGAGAAGTCCTGTGGGGCAGAAGGAAAGGAAAGGTTACAGCAGCATACATAGCAGGGGAACAGCAGCTCTAACAGTGCATGAACACATTTACACGTGTTATCCCTAAAACACAGCAGTGCAGAGCACAGAGGGAACCCAAGGGGCAGTGCATGGTCCAAGCCCAGGACCTGAAACTACTATGGTGGGACCAGTGAGCTGTTGAAAACAGGTATCAATGCAGCAATGTTTTACATCCCTCTTCCCTGCTCTTCTTTGTTGGGACCTCTCGTCAGGGTGAGAATGGCTGTGGAAGACACACAGCCACAAAAGTCTTTGGGCTTTTTGGCCATGTAACCCACTGTCTCACTCCCAGTGCAGCTCAGCTCCCTCTGCAGTGCTGCATTAGCCCATCACAACCTACAGCAACAAGGTAAGGAGCATCCACACAAGCAGTGCTGTCCCCACCAGCTGCCACCACTGGTAATTCAACCTGTGGGGCTGCTTTGACTGAAAGCTGAGCAGCTTTCCCCATTTTTTGGCATAAGCAGATAACATTGGGCAATTTACAGAGGAGTGATAGGTTAACAGTTGGACTTGATCATCTTAGAGGTCTCCTCCAACCTTGATGACTCTATGATTCTATGTATATAAACTAGAGTCATGGTAGTTATCTTACCAAGAACACGATTTTCTCCAAAACAGCCAAATTAAGGCAATGTGGGGTATTTTTATTTTATTTTTATATTTTATTCACAAATTTATGTGGGATGAAGATTCCCAAAATGCTGTCCTCAGCAACAGCTACTACCCCAGTGAAAGTGATTGTGAAGATCCCCTTTTATGCTCATTTCTGGACATAACCTCTCACTGAATTACAGAAACCACTTTTCACCGTGTAGAACTAAAGGCCAATCCCTGTGCTGGAGAAGTCATAGAATCATTTAGGTTGGGAAAGACTGAGGTCTTTCCATGTTCCTAAATGCAACATCTACACAGCTTTTGAACATTTCTAGAGATGGTGACTCCACCACAGCCCTGGGCAGCCTGTGCCAGTGTTTGACAATCCTTTCAGTGAAGGCATTTGCTCTACTAGTCAACTGGACCTCCCCTGGTGCAACTTGAAACCATTTCCTCTTGTCCTATCCCTTGTTCCCTGGGAGCAGAGCCTGACCCCACCTGACTGCACCTCCTGCCAGGGAGTTGTAGAGAGTGAGCAGGTCCTCCCTGAGTCTCCTTTGTCCAGGCTGAGCCCTTTCAGCTTCCTCAGCTGCTTCTCGTAGGACTTGTACTCCAGCCCCTTCCCCTTCTCTGGACATGCTCCAGCAAAAAGACTCCCTTGCAGACAACATCAACACCCAACACCCCCAAACCACCCCTGACCCAAGAGAGAACCTCCTCCCGCTCTGAGCACCTACCTGCTGCCCTGGAGGTGAGGCGTTCATGGGGGGCTGTACCTGTAGTGCCATGGGGGGGGACAGGAGGGGCTGCTGGGGGACCTGCTGCATGCTGAGGGGTTGGCTGAGGAGGGAGCTCTGCGGGTGGTGCAAGGAGAGCTGCTGGTGGAGGGGGGGGCTGATCTGGAAGGAGGGAGGTGGGGAGGCACTGATGCTGGGCAGCATGGGTTTGGAGGTGAGGGGCCGGGAGAGCCCAGGGTGGGGGTGGCCACGGTAGTTCTGCAGGTCGGATGGGGACAGGAAGGAGCCCAGGCCAGGGTAGGGTGAGGAAGCCTGTGGAGGCATCGGGTACATGGGCTGCTTGGGAGGGATCATTTTGGAAGGTGGGTTGCTCTGGGTGCTTTTTGTCTCCCCCTGGTCGGCAGAGCTCTGTGGGAAAACAGAATGGAAGGTGATGAGGAAGGAAACACCATTATGTGTCCTGAGATGGCTTTCCATCCATCCAGCTGAGCTACCCAGGCTCCCCATGGCTTCTCCTCCTCTCCCACCAGTCAGCACATGCACTCCCAGCCCTGCCACTGTTGGCTGACACTTTTGGATGAGTATCCATATCTGGAAAACACAAGTGTAGTAACTCAGCCATGCCTTTGGCAGAGCCTGGACCACTGGAGAGGAATTAACCTGCCAACAGCTCACTGCTTCAGTTCACATAGGTGGGTGACAAAGTCCATTTTGCTTCCAGCAGAGAACAAGTGTGTCTATAAAGCCTCTGCTTTCCCAACCCCATG
>NW_008670939.1:43354-64524 GCF_000695815.1 Acanthisitta chloris
ATGGGACAATGGTGGCCTCATTTCTGCAGGAAAAAGGGAACAATAGGATGTTTTCTGTGTTGGACAGTGAGGCATTTGTCCTATGATGGGCTCTGTAATGATACTCCAGGTCCTTTCTCACCCAGCAGCCAGGATCACACTTTGCTGCTTTACTCTAAACAAAGTTGTTCTTCTGCAAAGAATTGGTCATTGGAGAAACTGGGTAAACATGAAGAAACAGAGCATCTGCCTTCCATGCCTCCTGCCCAACACTGCTGCGAGGCTCATGCAAGGCTAGACCCTCAGAGGTTTCCAGAGGGCCCATGAAGAGCTTTTAACCCCTCAAACAGTCCTTTCCATTCCCTTTTTCTGTCCTTGCTGCTGTTCTGCTTATAAGTTGACAGCTAACAGTGCTCATATCTGCACAGGGGCTTTGAGCCTTTCCAGTTCAACACCATCACACAGATCCTGCAGATGATGGTTGGTTTGGGCCACCACATTATTTCCCATGGCAGCTGAATGGGATGATTAAGTACTGAGGATGTGGTATAGTACCAAGGAGAAGGTCTGAAGGGAAACCAACTTGATACATTTATTCACAACCCAAGGGTAGCATTACCCCTGAGCCAGTAAGCCTAGAAGCTCCACAGGAGCTAGCCCAAATTCATAGGCAGCAAATGCCTGTGTCCCCTCTCTGGAAGCATGGAGGAGGGCAAGCTGTGAGGTCCTCTGGGATGGGCATTCATGTCTGGAGGACTGGGATGGGCAGGCACTTGGCCCACCACCATTGCCCCAGCATAGCCTTGAAGCATGGGATGTTCCTGTACGAGCCAGAAATCCCTGGAAGTTCACTATCAGGCACTGAAATGAGCTCTCTGGGGTTGGTCTGACAGTGGTCCTGAGCAGCCAGGACAGCCCAAGAGCCGTGAGTGGGGTGCAGCATGATGCAGCAGGGTGCTGGCTGGTGAACCCAGGGCTGGGGTGGCACCTTCCCCTGGGCCAGACCCATGGTGACTCTCATCCTCCTGCCCTCATGTGCTGCACTCACACGCTGAGAGCTGGGCAAGGAACTGTGCTGGTGGTGGGGACAGGCAGCAGAGACCTTTCACCCTGTGCAGGGGCACTTCTCCCCTCCTGATGAAACCAACCCCAAACAGAGTCTCCTTGCAGGGTGCCAAAGCCATATGGCAGCCTGGCACCCACCCTAACTGCACTGCAGAGCACTTTTAGCTCCTGAGAAAGGTTTTAATGTGGATATTACTTCTGATATCACAATTACACTGCATTTCTTATAAACTTGCTCCTCTCCAGAGATTTCTGTGAGCCACAGCTACCTCAGCATTGCCCTGCCCAGTGACAACACGAGTGTGGCTGTACCTTGGAGACGAGGCTGGCCCGGTATGCAGCCAGGGCTTTCAGGTACTCCTTCTTTGCAGCTTCTGTTTTCCTCTTGTATGCCTGAAGGGACCAAAGAATGGATAATAATTAACAAAGTACAATAAGGGTGATGCTGGGCTTGGCTGGACCCCACGTGTTCAGTGGAACTCCCCTCCACTGAGGCCATTCCTGCATGCACATGGGCATGAGAAACATGTTTCTACTGGAGAGAATTTTACCCCAAACCAAGAAAGTAAAGCTCCTGGGTTGAACCAGGTTGGGATTTATGGAAGTATCACTTCCCAGAGTGCTCTGTGTGCCTAGACAGGCATTTATGCACATCTGCTGTAAGAACCACAGCCTGATTTTATAAGGTGAACTCAATGAAATCACTTCCCTGCAGGAATCAGAGGAAAGAGGGATCCAGGCTCTTGGAAGAGCAAGACAAGAGCCAAAATCCACAAAAGATAGGACTATTCAGCCTTCCAATCCAAAGCATTGTATGATTCTATGACGATTAACATAAAAACAGGTGAGACATTCAGAAATCTTAAAACTACTTTTTTTTTTTCTTGGCTTTCCCATTATTAAGCTTTTAGAGCTCAGAACTCCAGCTCTTCTTGACAGCCTGGCCAGCTGGGAATTGCTTTCTTATCATATAAAAGCTGGGATTTTTGGCTAATCTTAAGACTTGGTGAGTTGGGATTGCAGGGAAACAGTAAGTAGCAGGAGAGTTTGTTTCCCTATGAAAAAAATGCTTTGTAAGAGTGAATTAGTGGTTATTCTTCCAGCTTTCCTCTGTAATAAGATGCCTCAGGATCATGACACAGTGCTGGTCCCTTTCTGCCCAGAGCTTGGTTCTCCACATATGGAGAGGGAGGACCTCCAATAAATTAATGGTGTGAATCCGTGTGGGGTTACACACATTAAACTGAGTAAAAAGTATGTTTTAAATTGGGCTAAAGATTTCAGGATAAAGGCAGAAACTTCCAGGAAGAACACCCACCAGTCCTCTTCTCCACTGGAAACTCAAAGCTCTGCTCAAGCTGATTTCAATTAGAACAGATTTGCATACATTTCATTCAGCTTTAAAACCAGCAACAGATTTCAACGACGCTGAGGCCCTGTGGGTACATCCTCTGTCCAGGATGATTTAGATTGGATATTAGGGAAAATTTCTTCACCAAAAAGGTGGTCAAGCATGGGCACAGGTTGTTCAGGGCAGTGCTGGAGTCACCATCCCTGGAGGTGTTTAAAAGCCATGTGGATGTGGCACTTGGGGATGAGGTTAGTGTGGCCTTGGCAGCGCTGTGGGAATGGTTGGACTCACTGGTAAAATCATAGAATCACAAACTGGTTTGGGTTGGAAGGGAGATCACCTAGTTCCACCCCACACCTCCCACTGGCCCAGGTTGCTCCAAGCCCCATCCAACCTGGCCTGGAACCCTTCCAGGGATGGGGCAGCCACAGCTTCTCTGGGAAATCTGTTCCAATTCCTCACACCCTCAAAGTAAGGATCTTTTTTCATGATCCTAAAGGTCTTTTTGAACCAAAATGATTCTGCAATTCTATGGTTTAGCTCTGTCCCTCTGCAAATTTCCACAGCCATAGCAGCACCCCAGACTCCCTCCCAGCACTGACCTCTGAAGGGAAAATAACCTTCCAGCAGTTAAACTATGCAGTTACCTGAATTTCAGGTTAAAATCAGTACAGATAAATTCTATTAAAAAAAGGATTGAAAAGCTTATTTTCATTGCTAAATCACAGAGACTCTTGTAATGAAACGTTTTGACTCGACACACAGGAGGTCTCAGACGGTAATTTTCTGAAAGCGAACGCTTCCCTAAGTTTGTCTTTGGCTTTATGGTATTCAGGAAATGTTATATTTGCTCCACTCAGAACAAAATTACATTTCCAAATGTCAGCCTGAAGAAGAGTTTGCCTGTGAAAAGCAACTATTTCTTCAAACTGTATCAGTTCCCTTAATAAAAGCTATTACCTTTCTCTGCAATCTTCACATCCTTTAGCACAGAGTCACACATTGGGTTGGGTTGGGTTGGAAGAAACCCTAAAGCTCATCCAGTTCCAACCCTCTGCAATGAGCAGGGACACCTTCCACTACAGCTTTGTGCCCACAGCTGATTGCAGTGCCACCAGTGCCACCAGCACAGCATTTGCTGTATCCACCAGCTCTGCTGCTGCCAGGTGCCCTTAAATGTGGCACTTGATGTCTGCACAGCAATGGAATATGAATTCCTGTGTCTCAGGCCAGTGGAACAGTGGCCACAGCTGGGGGTGATGTATTGAAAACATAGTTAATTAGTTTTTTCCTCTGTAATATCAAAAGACAAGAGTGGGTTTGCTTTTTCTTTTAAATCTGGGATGGTAGGGAATCAAAGTATTCACAGCTCTGCAAAGGCAAATTCAATTATTAGGAAGAGTTGCCTGGAGAAAAATCTGCAATTTCTGGGCACTGAGAGGGCAGGTAAATGAGACTTCCTAAACCTAAAGGCAAACAAATGAATAACCAATATATTCAGTGCCTATCTTCATCCCTGTCACTTGCTTTTCCTCCTAACCCCCCTTTTTTTTTTACCACTCTTCATCCGTCCTTGTCTTTTTCAGAGACTGTGAGGACACTGGACCTCTCTTGTACTGGGGTGTGCTGCTGGGTGGTGGTTGATGCAGAAGACTGGGAAGGGACAGCCAAGTGGCACATCTTCCAAAAGGGAGAGGGGGATTGCTCCAAGCAGGAGCCTCTGTGCTCTTTGGGCCAGCCCTGGCAAGCCTGGCTATGAGCAGGGCTACTAAGAAGGGTGACAGGGCAAGCCCTGGTGGTGCTTTCTCCAATGCTCCTCTGATGCTCTCTCCAGCTCTGGAAGGTTCCTGGTGGATTATCTGGTTTTAATCATAGAATCCCAGGATGGTTTGGGTTGGAAGGACCTTAATGATATCTGGTTCTACTCCCTGCCATGGGCAGGGACACCTTCCACTAGCCCACGTTGCTCCAAGCCCCATCCAACCTGGCCTGGAACACTTCTAGGGATGGGGCAGCCACAGCTTCTCTGGGCAACCTTTGCCAATGTCTCACCAGTCTCATTTTAAAGAACCATTGCTAAGGGTCTCCTGCTGGGAATGTTGCAGTCCTGCCCTGCCCATGGGGACTTTTTGTACCCACCCCATGCTGCAGCAAGGACACTGAGCTGCCTGTCCCTGGGGAAATGCTGCACTGACGTGGGTAGACCAGATCCAAACAAAACTTCTCCCAAATCCTCTGTGTCAAGGCAGCTCTAGTGCAGCATTTATAACCTTTAAAATTCTAATTTCACCATTGACAAAACCATGTTACTTTCTAATTAAATCCCATTTTCTCCTAGGGATTTTAATTTCCAAGTAATTTATCAGATTTAAGGATCCTCCAAAACATTTTGCATGTTTTTCTTTCTAACCTGCCATGCCCACTGATTTATTTTCCTTATTCATTAGCAGGAGGATTCATTAGTCATTAAGGGAGTGGGTGGGTTGGGGAGGGGGAAAGCAAAAATGGGTAGTGATTATGAAAACAAAAAATCCAAGCTGGAAGAAGCATATGTTGGGATCGTAATCCTGACACCTCTGTGCCTCAGCAAAGCAGCCAGTAATTGTACTGTAATGAAATGTTCTTGTTTGATAACCAGTTAATTAGAGAAGACAATTATTCCAAACCCCAGTGACGCCCACGAACAGCTCCATGTCGCGCAGGCACTGACTGACAGCTGGAGCTGGTACCCGTCACCTCTGCATCCCAGCCCTCCTACTCCACCAGGAATGCTGCTTCCCAAGCCTGGGGGAACATGAAAAGAACTTAGACTCTCCCAAAAAACTCAAGGGATGCACTGATCCCAAGGGGAAAGGGCTCTGCTGCAATCCTAGATGGAGTCTGGAACATTTTATTTCAAAGACCACGCGGAGAGGAGATGGAAAGTGCAGGAAAGGTCTCTGGGAGGAAACCTGGAGGATTTGGTGCAGTTAGATGGGAGAGAAGACCAAGAGGAGACACATCTCCAAACACAATGCAGCAAAGGAGGCAACAAGTGATCCTCTGCAACTAGGAAGAGAGTTGCAATCCTGGATGGAGTTTGGGCAATTTTACTTCAAACACCATCAGGAGAGAAGAGATGGAAAGTGCAGGAAAGGTCTCCAGGAGGAAAGCTGGAGGACTGATTCATAGGAGTGTAGCAGCAGGACAAAGGAGGTGATTCTCCCCCTCAACTCTGCTCTCATGAGACCCCAGTGAGACTGCTACTGTGTGCAGTTCTCGTGTCCCCAACATCATAAGGACATGGAACTGTTGGAGCAAGTCCAGAGGAGGCCACAAAGTTGATCTGAAGACAGGCAGAGGAAGTTGGGGCTGTTCAGCCTGGAGAAGAGAAGGTTGTGTGGAGGCCTCATAGTAGCCTTTCAGTATCTGAAGGGACTCCAGGGAAGCTGCAGAGGGACTCTTGGTTAGGAACTTCCATGCTAGGACAAGGGGTAACGGGTTCAAATTGAAGGCAGGGAAATTTAGGTTAGATGTTAGGAAGAAGTTTATTCCTCTGAGGGTGGTGAGACACTGGCACAGGTTGCCCAGGGAGGCTGTGGCTGCCCCAACCCTGGCAGTGTTCACAGCCAGGTTGGCTAAAGCCTTGAGCAACCTGCTCTGGTGGGAGGTGTCCCTGCCCAGGGCAGGAGGAGGCACTGAATGATCTCTGAGCTCCATTCCAACCCCTAAAATTCTATGATTCTATGATTTAGCTGGAAGAGAAGACCAAGAGCCACATCTCCAAACACAATGCAGCAAAGGAGGCACTAAGTGATCTCTGCAACTAGGAAAAGAGGCAATAGGCTTAAATTGTAACAAGGGAAATGTCAGCTAAGCACTGGAAAGCGTTTGGAACTGTAAGGATAATTAAGCATGGGAAGAGATGCCTGGGGAGATGTGTAATCTCCACCAGTGAGGGTTTAAGAACAGATTAGGCACACATCCATCAGGAATGGCTTAAGTAGAGATGATCCTGACTTCAGGCTGCAGTATGGTCTGGTTGACCTCTTAAGTCCCTCCTTGCCCTCCTTTCTATGATTCCATGACTGTGGATTTTCTTCTCCCAAATGTATAAATTTGGGGTTTATTCTGCTTGTAAATCTGGAAGGTTTTTCTTGTAACTATTATACACCTTGCAAGATATGTCTTGGGATCATCATAACTTATGGCTTATTCACAAGATGACTTGAAAGTATGTCCTCTTGCATGGCAGTGTGTGCCACACCACCCTTTGCTGCATCCATCCTCCACACAGACATTGGACAGGCATACAGCAAACAAGCCATGTCATCCTTATCCTTCTCACCTCCTCCTCAACTCCTTGCACCCCTCTCTGCATCTTTCTTGGGAAAGACTTACTCTGTTTCCCCCCACATTAAAACCAACTAACCCAAGACACATTTACAGTGTAAATCTCAGCACAACTCCTTTGGACTAATACCTGTAGTCTGGATTGATAAATCTTGAGGTCAGCACCCTGTCTATTCTACAGAACAGACCCTGGCTATGGGAACTATCTGGATGATTTCAGGAGAGCTCCTTCTTTACCCTGGTGGAGACCCAGTGCTGTGAAGAAGTTCTTTGGAGAATGAACGCATGAACCTGTAATGAAGTAGCAATGATTACAGCCATCCTGAAAGACTCCTGTTTTCTACTTCCTTGACTTCATGGTGCCACCAGGGTGTAAGCCATCCCTCACTCTATGTGAGGGCACAAGTGTGTTCCCAGGACAACCCATGGAATACTCCAGTGGAAACAGATGAGGAGGATGACGAAACCAACCACTAACCTTCAAAGAAAAGCACATAACATTCATCTTTTGCTGCCTGGGAAGGGCATCTTTGCCCTTTGCCCATCTTTGCCACCACAGGGAAGTGGTGGCAGCCTCAGCCCTGGCAGTGTTCAAAGCCAGGCTGGACAAGGCCTTGAGCAAACTGGTCTAGTGGGAGGTGTCCCTGCCCAGGGCAGGGGTCTGGGGATGGATGATCTCTAAGGTCCATTCCAACCCCTAAAATTCTATGATTCTATGATCTTTTACATTCCAATCTTGCTCTCCAAGAGGCAAAGTCAGACTCTTGGACCTGCTATAAAGGGCAAATCTGATCCTACACATCTTCGCTATCATTGTCTGCTCTCCACCAGACCTCTCTTGAAACCTTGTTTGGGATCAGTGCTTTTTCTTCTCTGGTACATGGCTTTCCTCAATGCTCAGAAGATGCTAAAACCTCCTTCCAGGCCAGGGCAACTGGTTGGGCCCTTCAGTCCCTCACTGCCAGGGCCTTGGGGCTGCAGCAGGAAACTGCAACCCATGGTGGCTCCAGCGTTCACACCTCTGTACAATGTGGAAATGGGCAATTTGCAGCACTTGCTGCATGCCATTCCCAGGGGATCTCTCTGCTGTGATGGCTCTTCCATAAAACAGCTTTACAGCTGGCCAGAGATGCCTGTGTCCCACCACAGATACCTACAGTGTCCTGTCTCCAGGTGAGGTATCAGGTTCAATGAGCAGATGGAGCTGATCAGATGGGTTTATTATTATTTTCTGCTGAGTGAGTATTTGTTCTGCTGGGGAATTCATGCCTGGAGTGGACATTTATCCCTGGAGCTCTGTTGCTCTCCAGCTGTGCATATGTATGGGAAAATCCCATATGCATTTGGCCATGGAGTCACCTGACATTACTGAATGGGTCCTGGTGCAACAGGACTATCAGGAGCAGGAACCCATGTCCAGTACCTCTGTGTCCCTAGTGAGTCCCTAGAGTCATAAACTCATCTGGAAGTACTGGTTTTGTCCAACATCTGCTCATTTCAGACTGGGTTATCCTGGGGTTCACTCAGCCGATTGCTTAGGAGCTCCTTGACTCCTCTGCTCTGAGTTTCTAGGGTCTAAGGAAACATCAACCCAATGCTTTGACTTTCTGGCTGCATTTCCCAATGAAAAGAAGCAGGTTCCAGAAACTTCTGCAGCTGCCAGCTTGGCAGCATATCCCATGCTCCATCATCACCAGGCTCCAATCCAACATCCTTTACCACCAAAATACACTAAGCAATGGCAAGGTGCTCAGAGAGGGAATAAGATAACATGGTAGAGAAGAGACTCCTCAAAATGCCCCAGAGAGCTTCTAGGCTTATCAACCACAGGAAAGCCCCCTGAGGGAGGACAACCATCAGGGCTGGTGTCACCTGTTTAGAGCACAGATGGCTTGTGGCATGGCTGGTGGCCCTGTGGAAGGAGGGGAGGAGACTGTGGGTGGCATGGACTAGGACCAGACTGCCAGCACTCTGTCCATGCCAAGGAAAAATCCTTCCTAGAGGATTCCTCTACAACCTGACAGGGGGTTGTAGAGAGGTGGGGGATGTCTCTCCTGCCATGGCTGCAGGGAGAGGACTAGAGGGGATGGCCTTGAGCTGAGACAGGGCAGAGTCAGATGAGATGTTAGGAAATTTTTTTTCCCTGTTAGGGTATTCAGGCACTGGAATAGGGAATTGCCCAGGGAGGTGATGGAATCACCATTCCTGGAGGTGTTTAAGAGGTGTTTGGCACTGTAGGATATGGTTTGGGGTTTAGGGGTTCCAGCAGTGACAGGTTAATGGCTGGACTCCATGATCTTAGAGGTCTCTTCCAACCTTAATGATTCTGATTCTAATTATCAGAATTTGCTCTAATCTAGTGCTCAAATTCTTCTCATTTCCCTCAAATCAAGCAACCCTTTTAAACCTCATTGGGTAAGGCTGCTAATGAAAAAACTTCCACCAAGGCACAGGATTCTGTGAGCCTGGAGCCAGGACCTGGAGCTGCAGGCAGATTCCTGGGACAGGTACCCCATTTGATGCTAATGGTTGAATTAGCATTTCCCTCTCCAGCAAAGTCTAAGCTATCTCTCCAGGAACAGCTGCTAAACTATTTGCAAAGTTCAAAGAGGAGGTATTAATGTTTTTTTTTTCCCAGAGTCACATTCTTCAGATTCCCATGTAAGCTTCTTAGGAAGGGCCACGCCAGCTGTTGAAGAATGAAGATTACAACGTTCTGCTGGAGATATTTCAAGGTATTGTTATTTATTACTGTTCCACCTGCACAGCCAAGCTGGAAGGGGTTAAAATGGGGAAGAAAACGGCTCTTTGCCGAACAGGTGTCCTTGAGCAGTACCCAAGGACACGGAGATTGCTAATCCTGTATTCCACAGCATGATCAAATCACCAGGCAACAGATATAAATAAAAAAAGGCAGGAAATAAGGAAATTTAGATACAAGTGTGTCAGAGGGAAAATGAAGATTCATTGTGAAGAGGCTGAGAAGAGAAGAAGAAGAAGAAGGAACAAAATGACAAAGGCACAAATGATAAACCAGTAAGAACAAAAGAAGGGGGGGGAAGCCTCTCTGTGAAATGCATGTCTGTGACAGCAGCAGCCAAATCAAAGATGCTCCTAGATTATATGGTTTCTTGCATAATATGCGTTCTGGTTGCCACTCTGTTTGTCTTTCAGCTGGTGCACAGGGGAAAAAAAAAGGTATCTGAAATGGGACGTGAGCAACCTTTATTTTGCTTGTTTCATCAGGAGGAGAAAGCAAATTTGCTTTGTGGGAGCAGCAGCACCTGCTCAATGGCAAATAAATAGCTACAGCTTTGATATTACAGTGCATATAATCATTAGCAGCACAAATGGCAGAGATTAACCCTCCACGTGCTGGCTGGGGCTACCTGGCAAAGGGGTGGCATTTGGTAGGAATGCTCCCTGTAGTGTATGTGGAGTGGGGCTGAGGCTCTGGAGAGGGTACAGGACCAACTTTCCCAGACTGAGACACTTGCTAGCATGGCTACAAGCCACCAGCAGTGGGCTTTGCCAATCCCTTTAGCACTGGGCTTTGCCAATCCCTTTGGCACTGGCACGGTGGCCACTCCACCTCTGTGTACCCACTGTGTGCAGAGTGGAGCTGGGAGGGATGGATGGACACAGTGCAGGCACAGCAGGATGTGTGAGGAGCTGCTGACATGTGGTAGGGGATCACAAGTCCAAAATGCCCTGGCTGAAGGTGGGTTTATGGACCAGCTCCCCTTAAACCTCCTCCCTGTTTGCTTCCTGTCTGCTGTTCTCCCAAAAGGCAGGAATCAGTTGAGGACTGAGGAAACCCTGGGCCCGTTAGAAGGTGGAGAATAATGTTTGTAAGCAGAAAAAGAGCAATGTAAAGAACTGCTTAATAACTGCATGCTGGGGCCCTCTGGAGATGGGATGCCCCAGCCCCACTCTGAACATCTTGGGGCTGCAAGAGATCCAAGTGTGGGACCAGCCTCAGACCAGATCCTGCAGTCTCAAATCCACCCTCTTTTCTTGCTCCAGGAAGAGGGGAAACTTTCTTTAATTAAAACCTTGGGCATAACTGAGCCAGAATGTCAAGACTTGGCTCTTGCTTCCCTGCTGTGCCATCCCTCTGTTGGCTTTTCCCCAGGTTGCCTTCTGCACTGCTTTCTGCAGTGAGGACATGAAGGTATATAAAGCCAATGCTGTCAACAGAGCTAAGAGCAATGTCCCAAGTGAAATACTTCCTTGATTCTCATCCCTTCCCAGAGCATGATGCTCCTGCCTGGCGATGAGCTGAACCACGGCCTGGCACAGTCACATGGCAGGCTGGACTCAGGTCCCTGCAGGATTTTGGCCAGTGATGTATGGTTGTCCTGCTTGGTCACTGTCCCCTCCCCACACGTGCCAAGAGAGAGTTTGGCATGGGCTGCTTGCCTTCATCAGGAATGTGTGCATCATATCCTGCAGCCCTTGGCAGGAAAGACCTACAGGACAGCCCAAGCACTTGTTTTCACATTTGTTAGTGCTTTCTAACATTTTCGTTTCCTTTTTCCCTTTCCATTGCATTGCCTTAGGAATCTAAAAAAAGCTTGACCGGGGATGATGGCAGAGTAAAGCAAACAGGGACTAAATACACTCTCCTCCAGCCAGACTCCTCAAGAGTGAACGTGCCACAAGGCACAAAGCAGCCCCACGGTCCCAGAGCCAGAGAGAAATAACCTCCCTCCAGCCAGAGTCCCGGGCAGGGAGGTAGCTGTTGGGAGAGAGAAGTATCCAGCTGGAGACAAAGCCAGGAAGTTAATATTTAAGCATTCAGACAAGGAACAAATGACTTAATTAAATCAATTACAGAGGGAGAAATAGAGCCACTTAGGCAGCGTGTGTAAAGAGACAGCAAGGCTGCTGCTAGCTCATAAAAGAGAAGGAGGGAGAGTTAGCAGGGAAGATAAACGGGCTGGTTTAATCCCTGCTGGTAATTAAGAGCTGAGCGTTTGCACTGCGCTGAGTCAGGGTCGCACCAGCTCTTCCATTCTCAGAACCACATTTGCAGCAGAGCTCAGTGCCCAAACTACAGAGATATTTGTAACCATGTGGAGTGAAGGAGAGGCAGCCTGAGATGCTGGGAGGGATGAAAGCAGGAGAAAGAGGTGACAAAGCTTTTCCAGGCTCCTGAACCTCCCACACCTGCACCAAGAGCCCAAACACAGCCCCTGCCCCACAGCTTCCCAAGGCTGGGGTCACTCGGCTGCACAAGGAGGAGACCTTCCTCCCCTCTTCAGCATAAAGAATTCCTGCCTGTATGATCCCCCAGTGAGCCATCCAAAGAGGAGAAAAGGAATGATGACGGAAACATCAAAGCAACACTTTGCACAGTATGGTGACTTCAGATGGACTCTCAGCCCAGAAGATACCTTGCTCTCATCCCCTGCTTTGTGCCAGGTGGAAAGCATGGCTATTTCCTAGCATGACTTGCAGTTAAATGACTTTTTTTTCCCCCTGCTGCTCCCTCCCCAGATGAAGCTGCTTCTCACTGGCCATGGACAGCCAAGAGGAGCTGGAGCCCGAAGCTGGCAGCCAGGCTCTAGGAGAAGGGCTCCTGCTCGCAGGAAAATTGTCAGCTTAAGCTTGTTTGGATCCAGGACACATCACACAGAGCTTCAGATCTCACTCTGCCTGATGAAAAGCCATCCTTGCTACAGAAAGTGTTCCCTGGGGTTCTCTCAATAGGCAACAAGCAATTACAGGCCTTTGTAACTGACTCAGCAGCAACAAAACGGTGAGAGCAGGATCCAGAAGCCTCATGTGAAGGAGGCAGAAAGTGGCTGACAGCTTTGGGCAGGAAGGTTTCCTCTGCGAGGCCACTCCAGACATCTCCTTCAGAAGCTTTTAAAGCCTGAATTTGAAGCCAGCAATATAGGGAGTTAATAGTGTTTAGCCAGTTTGCTGTCACTCCTTGTAAGTAAAGAAGCAAATACAAACCCATCTCCCATTGAAGGCTGTAAAACCCCACGTCAGGGAAAGGCCACTGATGGTTTTGCAGAGTATAAGCTTATCAAGAATAATTAGTTGTCATAAATATTTACTCTCCCTTATGCAACAACAGCAATTTGGCACAGTGGGCAATTCAGCACTGCTCCTGAAACAGCCTCTGTTCCTGCACATACACTTCAGCCTGTGTAAGCCCCTGGCCATGCTCTGAACATGCCTGGGGAGATGCTCTGCACCATGGAAAACACACCCCAACAGCTGAAATAAATATGTAAATAAATCAGTAACTCACTTGTTTTTGCTCTTCTCCCAAACTGTCCCACATCGATGCCACAATCTTCGATACATCCCCGAAGGTCGCGTTGGGGTTCTGCCCTTTGATGGCTGCTTGTGTGTCTCTGAAGAACAGGGCATAGGCTGACACAGGCTTCTGGGGCTCGTTGGGGTCCTTCTTTTTCTTCTTCTTTTGGCTTTTGGGCTTTTTGCCCAGGTCTGTTGATGGTCTTTTCTCACCAGTGGCCTGCAAAACCAAGAGATGAACCTTAGCAGTCAGCTGGGAGTAGTCTGATACAAGTCCCTGCTGCAGCTCGTTAGGGAAGAGGATGAGAGAGGTCATGGAGGGCTCCCAGTGTGACAAGGAGTGCAGCAGCCTGAGGGTCTCGTTGGCTCTCAGGAGCCTCTCAGATCATTACACAAACTGCTGGTGGGTGCCTGAGCCTGGCTTGGTGCCTCCACACAGACCAGCTCACAGTTTGGGTTCATCCCTTTGTCCCTGCTCCAAATCTGGGGCTTTCCAGACACTAATCCTTGGTCATCCTCCTTCCCTTTCCTCCTCCCTGGCACCACAAGCTCACTCACTCCTTGATCCTCTTCTGGGACCTCTCCAAATGCCTTGCTTCCCAGCCAGATCTCTTTAGCAGTCCATGAATTTTTCCCAGCTTGGCATCCACATGGTTTCTGATTTCTATCCCAATAATGCAAGCTGCGCCTGACTTCCAAACCAGTGTGTGTGCTCAGCCTCCCCACTCCCAGGAGGGTTGTGAGCACTGACCAAGCAGCACCAGCACCACATTAACCATCACACTGGGGGCATCCAAAATTTGATTCACCCTGCTAACATGTATGTACCCCTATCCAGGAAGAATATCCAGGAATTAAACTATTTGAATCCCATGAATTAAACACTTTGCATGCACCATTCACTCTTTAGAGCCAGTCTGGGTGCAGCTGGATGACCAGATCTGGCTGTATCCACACTTAGAACCCTGTGGGCAGAAGAACAGAGAGCAAACAGGGCACCAGTCCCTCCACCTGCAGACCCTGTGCCCAAGCACCAAGTGCTCAGCCACTCCCTGTGTCAGTCAGTCCCTGCTCCACCAGCTGCACAGATTGTTGTATTAGAAAGACACATGTCTAAATACCAAGATGTTGTGAACACTGAGCCTCCTGCAGAGCTGGGAGCAAACAGCCTCTTCTCCTGATGGATTTGTTGATTTGAACATGTGCTTGGCACCGCCAGGATTTAAAAGGCTTCCCTTCAGCTGGCACAGGGCAGGCACAGGGAGGAAAGGGCAGCAGCACTCCTGCTCTCTGCTCAGCAGCTCTTGACTGGTCATTAATTTCAGTATCAGTGCAGTGACATTTGTCAAACAGACAGTGACCATTAGTGAATGAGCAGAGAGACCAAAAAAATTGCATTTAATTTAAAATTGCCCAATTGGGCTTGAATGGGAGGCCTGGAGGTGAAAGGCCAGCTTATTAGGAGAAAAAAAATGCATGACAGGCCTTCAGCCCATTAGGAAGTGAGATGGTATTTTAACTGACTGTGATCCTGTTTGATTCACTGAAGTGCTGCAGGGAGAATCTGCTCCCCCACAGCCACTGCCCAAGCCAAGGAGCTGGAACAGGAGCAGCACAACCCCAGCTGGGCTTACAGTCAGTCCTGCTCAGGCAGCCCCAAAGAGCACATGGGATTTATGGAAAACAGATGCTGGCTACAAGGCTCCCTGGAGTTGTCTGCTCACAGGAGGCAGCAGAGAAGATCAGTACTTTGCCTGGTTTTCCTGGAGTCTGACAGGTGTGACACAGCATGCGATGAGAAAACAGCCTGGCCCTAGATCTCAGAAGATGCTTGAACAACCTGAGCCATGTTCATGGCTAAAGCTAAGCCCCAGTGAGCCAGTGCCTCACTGGCCCAGAGCAACTGCATCCCCAAGGGTCATCCCCCGTGGTCAAAGGGACCATGAAGGCAGTGGGATGCAGTGCATGGCCATCAGCCCATGGTGGCCACTGGCATGGACCTGCCCTGGAGAGGCAGCAGAAGGTCTGTTTGACACCAAATGTGGACTGTGGGAATTCACTGATGATCCCATAAACTATGTGCCTTCTTAGATATTGAATCTGTGAACAACTGGAACCTCATGGACACTGATTTTGTGACCATGGAGAGTGACCACTAATCCAGCTGGAATTTGGGTTGTAACTACCTCTCCCTTCCATGCATGTGTAGCCTTCCCAAAGCAATGAAGCACATAAACACACCAGTAAGGCTCAGAGACCTCCAAAATTCATTAGCTTCCTGGCTCAGAGGACCTGTTGGACCTAAGTACCTGCTGGCATCAGTCTCATTTCTTTAACATGTGACCTTCTTGCTCACAAGATTAATTTCTGCTTGTTAGATGCTGCTTTGACGACTTGTTGTGGCAAAGTCCTTAATAGTCACATGAAAAATGACCTGTGGGTGAATGCAGCAGCTGTGCAGACAGAGAAAGCAAACAGCAACCTGCAGGCCACAACGTGGTTCTGCTGCTTTCCTTACACTTAGGGAAAGTGTAAGGAAACCAAACACACCACTCCTGTCCCACCTGTCTTGCTGGAGAGTTTTCAGGGCAGAAAAACGACAATTTACAGGGCATGCCTTCAAGATTAGGAAAAATTTTAATCTCTGCAAGCTGTCACCTCCAAATTCTTCCTACCCCCACAGGCATCACTGGCTCAAGAGAACAGATCTTTACAGTTTGATCCACTGAAGCTGTTTTTGCATCCATGTGTTCACTCTGCTTTGAAGTGTCCTGATCCAAAGTGAAGCTGCAAATGGATGAAAAACTACAGGACTGATGGGAATCCATTTTCCTGGATTTCCATAGAAAGGGAAAGGTTTTTGCTCAGCACTAGCATTTTCCTAGTTTTCCAGTCTCTGCACTGTTTGCACTTTTGGTTATACACTCAAAGCCTGTCCTAACAGTCTGTTTTGGTGGGACAAGGTTACACCACCAGTGCTCCTGGTGTCATCCTTGGGTCAGCACCTTCCAGGTGAAGGTTTTGCAGGAAAGGCTTTAATCAAAGGAACACAGACACACCAGGTATTGAGGCAGCAACCCTGCTGGAGTTTGCCCTCAGTAAACAACAGCTGCAGACTCCTGGAGCACAGCACCTGTTGTTTGCTTTGCTGGTGCATTTTGAGAGAGATAGGCAACAACCAAGATGTGCCCAAATCCCTCGGAATTCCATCCTTGGGTTTGTTCATGCCATGCTCAGCAGCAGTTGTGTTGGCTGTAGAGACCACTGAGACACTGATGACTACTTAAAACATCACCTGAGTGAACTAAAATGCAGAAAACTCTTCCTCTCTTACCCATGTGATATTTTCCTTCCCTCCTTCAGTTTCCTCTACCCACCACCAGAAATCTAACTTTGCCTCAAGCATTTGCAGACCCTTAGCCCTGAATTTACTTTGCTCACCAAAAGTCTCATTGGAGGACACTCTGCAGTTTGATGGACCTGGTGAAATGTGGAGACAGAAGCCCAAGTCTGATGGCCAAACCTGCTGTCTGAGTGTTGGACCTCACCCTAGGCTGGAAACAATCTCCCCATGCTTGGGAAAATCTCCCACTATATATATTCAAAAGTAAGACCAAAAGTCTATGTTCTTAACACAATTTATCCCTCACTTCAAAACATCACCCTCTGTTTCTCGCTGTCAGTTAACACTGCTGCCACCACACGTACCTTATAATGTGACTCTGTCTCCTCTTCCTGAGTAGAACTGGAGGGAGATGGTGTTGCAGACTTACTTCCTGGGGGTGATGGGGAACCATGGGTCACCCCAGTTCGCATCCCCATCTGGGAGATGAGCTGGGACTGGCTGAGGGCACTCATGGGACCTGCTAGCATCCCAGGGCGGTTGAGCAGGGGCACTTGGCGGTTGGACTCATAGGATGTGGCATCCGAGTGGACCATCTCCTGGATCTGAGTTAGGAGAAGATCACTTTGTAATTACAACACGTATTGATTCATTTATTATGCTGTCAAATCGCTTGAAGATAAACTCTGATTGATTTATTATTCAAATTATTTAACACAGCTGGGAAAGTCTTCCTCGTGCTCCCTTCCAAGCAAGCCAAGAGTATGAGCAGAGCACCATGCACCCAAACACATCACCCTGCCTACAAGCACTACAGAGAGGTGCTAGATCACCTTTGTACTTAGGCTGTGTGTCCAGGAGGTGCCCCTCCCTGCCCCAGGGACCACTGGTGGCTGGCACCTACCAGGGGTCTGAAAGCAAAGTTCAAAAATGAGCAATTTTTGGCGAAATCACCAGGAGAAGGGAGGGCATTGCAATTTCCTGGGCATTTCTGAGGCCAAACCTTGCAGTTGCACATATGAGGTCACTGCTGAACACTGGCACATGTTGTGTCAGGATATTTGGGGACCATGACTCACAGTCCAACCCTGGGACATCAGCAGTGCAGCATTAGAGGCCATGGATGCCCGAACAAGATTTTTCTGAGTAATACTCGATGTTGACATTTAGTAATCATATAGGTAAAAACATTATCTGCATGCCTGAGAATCTGAAGGTACCACAAACAACTCCCCTGTAGCCTCTGCATGGCTGTTGGGTCCCTGTGCTACTGGTGTTAAACCCAGATGTAGGGAGCACAAGAAGTGCCAGTGGAAGCTCCAGGTTCTGCTCCCACCATGTCAGCCTGCCCAAAGCTGTCACACTATCCTCAAACAAGAGGTTTGTATGTCCCCAAGCTCCAGAAGCCCTCAGCACCATGACATAGAATCACAGAATCACAGAATGGTGTGGGTTGGAAGAAAACACATCCAGCCCCAACCCCTGCCATGGGCAGAGACACCTTCCACTAGCCCAGGTTGCTCCAAGCCCCATCCAACCTGGCCTGGAACAATCCAGGGGATTGCACAACCACAGCTTCTCTGGGCAACCTGTGCCAGTCCCTCAGCACCCTCACAGGGAAGAATTTCTTCCCAATATCTAGTCTAAACCAACTATTTGTCAGTATGAAGCCATACCCCCTTACCCTGTCACTCCTTGTCCAAAGTTCCTCCCCAGCTCTCCTGTAGGCCCTTTAGGCACTGGAAGGGGCTCAAAGGTCTCCTTGGAGCTGAACCCCAAGGTGCAGGGACCAGCTCTTCTGCTGGCCACCACCTCATTACAGCTCCATCTGGAGATGACTCTTCCGGTTTTAAATATTGCAATCTGTTCCAATCCCACTCAAAATTAATGTAGAAAAAAACCAAAAAACACCAAGAAAGAGTTCATCCCATTATGAGCTACCTGTTGAGATTTCCCAGTGAGGGAAGGAACCAGAATCGCAGCATGTGTGTACATGCATGGAGGGAAGAGATGAGAGAAGAGGCTATGTGACAAAATTGTCCCCAAAATGTGGAGTTTCCTAATAGCCATTTATCTAGTCTCATAATGTGAGTGAGGGGACATGAGATGGGACTGGAAGGTGACTAATGACACACAACTGCAGGGACTCACGGACACAACAGAGGCACCAACACCAGCACTGCCTCCTGAGGCTGCTGAGCCCAATGCTCTTGAAAGATCAGAAAGGAAAATGAAACATATATATATGCCTAATAAGAAAGGCTGAATGCTGCATTAGACAAAATAAAAATATCTTGAGGAGTGTATATCTCACTTTGGCACAAATCAAAGTTCAAGTGGTTGGGTCAGGTGGGAGCAGCCACAATCACAGAATCCTAGATTGGTTTGGGTTGGATGGGACCTTAAAGATCATCTTGTTCCACTCCCCTGCCATGGGCAGGGACACCTTCCACTAGACCAAGTTGCTCAAAACTGGCCTGGAATACTTCCAGGGATGGGGCAGCCACAGCTACTTTAGGCAACATGTGCCACAGCCTCACCAACCCAACAGGGAAGAGTTTCTTCCTGATCTCCCATCTAAACCTGCCCTCCTTCACCTTAAAGCCATTCCCCCTTGTCCTGACACTCCAGACTCTTGTCCAAGGTCCTTCTCCAGCTCTTTTGGAGACTCTTAGGCACTGGAAGGGGCTCTAAGGTCTCCCTGGAGCCATCTCTTCTCCAGGCTGAACACCCCCAGTTCTCCCAGCCTGTCTCCAGGGCAGAAGTGTTCCAGCCCTTCATTGGCCTCCTCTGGACACATTCCAGCAGGCCCAGCCCCTGTCCACTAAGTAGCAAATATGAGATAAGATGAGATGGGGTCAAGCCCTGCTGTTTGGTGTGCCAACACCCCATTTCCAGTTTGTATAATTTTCCCTGAAAACCCCATTTTCCCCAGGATCCATCCTGCCTGGTCAACTCCTCAGACTCACCACAGTCCCACAGGGAGAGCCCACCTCCCAACCAGGGAATACTTCCAGGGATGGGGCAGCCACAGCTACTTTAGGCAACATGTGCCACAGCCTCACCAACCCAACAGGGAAGAGTTTCTTCCTGATCTCCCATCTAAACCTGCCCTCCTTCACCTTAAAGCCATTCCCCCTTGTCCTGACACTCCAGACTCTTGTCCAAGGTCCTTCTCCAGCTCTTTTGGAGACTCTTAGGCACTGGAAGGGGCTCTAAGGTCTCCCTGGAGCCATCTCTTCTCCAGGCCGCCATGACCCGTTCCCCCCAGCCTGTCTCCAGGGCAGAAGTGTTCCAGCCCTTCATTGGCCTCCTCTGGACACATTCCAGCAGGCCCAGCCCCTGTCCACTAAGTAGCAAATATGAGATAAGATGAGATGGGGTCAAGCCCTGCTGTTTGGTGTGCCAACACCCCATTTCCAGTTTGTATAATTTTCCCTGAAAACCCCATTTTCCCCAGGATCCATCCTGCCTGGTCAACTCCTCAGACTCACCACAGTCCCACAGGGAGAGCCCACCTCCCACACAGCCTTGTCCAGCCATGGAGTGGCAGAGAGGCAAACCCTGCCTGAACCATTTTCCAGGCTTTTTCCCTTTTATATTAATCTAATCAATGCTAACCCAAGTTTAAGGACCCAGGCTTCATTTATTAACAATCTTCATTCCCAAGGATTGCGGAGGTGCAATCTCTCCCTACCAGGGGAGGTTTGCCAACTCTATTAGCAGCACACACAGAAGGAAACCCAGGGAAGACCTGCGAGGGCTCAGTAGGCTTCAGAGGAAATAAATCCAAATGCAAAACCAGATTTACTGCTGCAGGTCAGGAATCAAAAGCTTTACACAACACCAAACAGTATGTTCTGATCTCTTTCGGAATCTCCATCAGTAGAGAAGTGGTGTCAGGGGAACAGATTTTCCTAGATCTGCCCTTTTCCTGTATTAATTATGACGTGAAGGGATTTAACTCGCAGGAATTAAGTATTGTCTTGCATTTCAACAGCACAAGCAGCCTGACTGAGGCTGACTTAGGGACCTCACTGAATTGCTGCCCTTGGCTTTGGTGGTATAAAGGAGGCAGCAGGACTGGCTTTACTCCAGCATGGAGCTGCTTCAACCACAGCAAGTTCTATAGTATATTAAGGGGTTGGAATGGACCTTAGAGATCATCCAGTCCCAACCCCCTGCCCTGGGCAGGGACACCTCCCACCAGAGCAGGTTGCTCAAGGCTTTAGCCATCCTGGCTTTGAACCCTGCCAGGGCTGGGGCAGCCACAGCCTCCCTGGGCAACCTGTGTCAGTGTCTCACCACCCTCACAAGAAAATGTGTCCTTAAAATCTTATTATGTGCCTTATTGCAGAGCTGTGGCCTGTTCTGGCCATGGCATGGGAAATCCTGGTCATAAAGGCATCAAAGATGATGCAGCCATGGGGATGGACATCAGGCTTGGGCAGCACAGGAGGCATCAGAGAGGCAAATTTTGCATTTGCAATTGAATTTTCAATTCCTCCCAGTGGAGGCCACGAAGTTGATCAGAGGACTGGATAATGTCCCCTGTGAGGACAGGCTGAGGAAGCTGGGGCTGTTTAACCTGGAGAGGAGAAGGTTGTGTGGAGACCTCAGAGCAATCTGCCAGGAGCTGAAGGGGCTCCAGGGAAGCTGCAGAGGGACTCTTGGTTGGGAACTGCAGGGACAGGACAAGGACGAATGGGGAGAAATTGAAAGAGGGAAATTGAGATTAGATATCAGGAAGAAGTTTATTCCTGTGAGGGTGGTGAGACACTGGCACAGGTTGCCCAGGGAGGCTGTGGCTGCCCCAACCCTGGC
>NW_008670939.1:64553-73357 GCF_000695815.1 Acanthisitta chloris
GTGTAGCGAGTATGTGGAATTCTTTTCCTGTGTGGCTCGTGAGTCCCTGTTCCAGGTTGCGCAGGGAGGCTGTGCCTGCCCCAGCCCTGGCAGTGTTCACAGCCAGGTTGGCTAAAGCCTTGAGCAACTGCTCTGGTTTGAGGTGTCCCTGCCCAGGGCAGGGGGTTGGGTCTGGATGATCCATTCCAACCCCTAAAATTCTATGAGTCCATGGTTCTATGAAAAGTCATGGAATGGATGGGATGAGACAGCAGCAGGGAACATTCAGGGTGGGGACACAGCTCAGCACCCATCTGCCACATGAGCAGCAAGCTCCTTCCCAAATTCCAGTGCAAAAGGTACACTTCCCTTGGGCTTTGTCACTTCTATCCAGAGCTTTCATGCTGGAGCAGATCTGCAGCTGCTAAGGAAAAGAAGAATTTCTTGTCCTTATTTTAAATTTAAATGAAGGAAAATTTAGAAGATGGAGGTTGTAGAAATGGGGAAGGCTATGAAATGTGGCTTAAAGAATTTTAACATTCAAAATAGCTCTCTCAAGTTTGCTGTCACAGTAGTCTACTGGGGAAGCACTGTATTAAGACAATTTTTGGGGCAACTTTTATTCTGTGGCCAATAGACCACGACGGCTCCATTTGGCCATTAAATATGTAATCATACACTTTTTCTTTACACTGTATGTTATTTATGCACCAGAGCAGAACAAGTCCAGGAGTGCAATTATAGATCTGGGCCACATGCTGCAAGTACTTCTGGAAACTTGTAGGAAAACCCAGAAACCTAAGCCCTGGCTCAGAGAACCCATGCAGAAACCTCCTGCTGACAACAACCCCAACACAGCCACCTCTTTAAAAGTGGGGACAGTGCAATTTTCTTGGGATATATCTCCTCAAGGATATCTTGGCCCAGATGCCTCCTCCAAAGCAGCTTCCTATTTATTTACATCATTAAAGAGGCTGTAAGAAAGATGGGGACAGATTTAGTCAGAGCCTGTTGTCACAGGACAAGGGAAAATGGTTTTAAAGTAAAAGAGGGTTGATTTAGGTTAGATATAAGGAAGAAGCTTTTTACAGTGAGGGTGCTGAGGCTCTAGCATAGGTTGTCCAGAGAAGCTGTGGCCTCCCCATCCCTGGAAGTGTTCCAGGCCAGGTTGGATGTGCTTTGGAGCAACCTGGGCTAGTGGAAGGTGTCCCTGCCCACGGCAGGAGTTGGAACTAGATGGCCTTTAGAGGTCCCTTCCAACCCAAACCACTCCACGATTCTGTGATTAAAATCCTGGGTTTAGTTGAATGTTGCTGGTTCTGACACCTTCTCTCCCACATATCCATCCCTTATCCTCCCAGCCAGGAGATTGTGCAGAAAGACATGTACAGCTGTGCTCTTTGTATGCATCCTGCTGACCACTGTCTGGAGGGGCAGGAACTGCCCCCACTCCTTACCACTCATGAAATTTCTCTCCACTTCCCCTATTTTTTTTTGAAACAAAAAGCAATTTGGGAAGCAACACACCAAGCTGCCACCTCCCCATTGCCCCTGTCCTCAGGACTGGAGAGAGCAAGCAGTGGAAAAGCCATTTGTGTTCTCCAGATGTAAAATGTTTGGTGTGAAAATGAAAGTAAGCAGCTTGTGTGCATCTCTGATGCTTCTTCCTGGGCTTGAAGGTGATGATGATCTTCACTTACGCTGAGGAAAGGGTTATTCCTAGTTCCTGCTGAGGTATTTCAGGGGGCACTGAAAGTAGGTGATATCCCTCCAAGAAAGAGCCAAGGAAAGAGAGACCCAGGAGCAGGATACTGAGATGCTCCCTGCAGCAAATGGCCTAATTAGGCAAGTAAATGATGAATGAAATTGGGATGATGGCAAACCAAAGGGGAAGAAGGCAATGAATGGAACATTCCCTGTGTGAAAACAGACAATCTCCAGGTCCTATGGGCTGCAACCCCAGGTTCACTGGGGCTGCCTCATGCCTTTTCCCTCCCCAAAGCATCCAGCATCCCCCAGAGCCTGAGGGAAGCACAGGTGTAATTAACCACCTGCACTCTGGTACCATCTAATTAGTGAGAGAAGCCTCTGCCCAAATTAAGGTGCAAGTGAGACCTTATGCTGAAGTCAATAATGTTGAAGTCCTTCACCCTGAGCTTCTCCATGGTGGGAGTTCCAGCTTGTTCTTCTGGTGGTGGTTGTCCTGAGGTTGTCTTCTGGGGGTACCACCTTTGTACAGTCCGAGTTCCAGGTATCCATGGAGGCATATTCCCAATTTCCATGTGAGGTAGGATGGTCTCTCCTCTTCTGGGCATGGTGCCTTGGGAAGGGGGTTTGGTGGTTGCAGCTACTGTCTATCTGATAACTTGGGGTGATCTTTGTTTGACCAGTGATATATGTTTGCCACAATAGGATTTTTTTGTCCAGACAGGTTTATCAGGATGTGCTGATCAGACCTCACCTCCACCAGGCCTGGAATTAGCAGAAATTTCTCCCTCCTGTGCTTATCTCATGTTCCTGCTGTGGTGGCTAGCACATCTTATTTCATGGCCAGTCGTTCTGTGGTCTCAACAGTGTTTGGGACAGGCAACTGTACTCTTTAACTCCTTGCACCCTCCAAACAGGAGTTGTGTCACCAGGAGTGGCTGTGAGAGCCAGGTCAGATCCCATCTCCATGCCAAGCATTCAGCACCACAAGCTCACCACGAGGTGCTGCAGAAGGCTCAGGATGGGTTTGCAGCCTGTGCTGCAAAGCTGTTTTGCATCTTAGAGGAAACCCGAGTGAGATGTGATGTAGTCATAGCTAAAGTAATTAAGTGCATCTTACTTAGCAGATTCCCAAAGGCTGTGCTAACTCAAAGACAGCTTCTTTTTTTCCACAATATTTCAATTCTTTTAATGAATATGCATATCAGGCCCATAAATGCTCCAGCTAATCCTAGGAAGGAGAGAAAAACAGGCTGACAAACAGCACGTGCTCCATCCTCCTTGTTTCTGGGGAGAAGGGGAATCCAGAACGAGGGATAAATGGCTAGAGGAAGAGGCCAGTAAGGGACCAGAGTGCTCTGCTAGCACAGATCATGTTCAAGTGTGTCAAGCTGGGCTTCAGCTTAACTGTTCCTCAAAAAACAAGCCAGCAGACCTGGGGCTCAGGCTGCAGGCTCCAGCAGGGATGGTTGCTGTCGTGGAATGTTCTCTCCTGCATAATCCAGATTCCCAACTGAAGCCTTGAGCCAGGTCCCAGACCTTCTGCCTTCACTTTCCATGGGATTTTTCTACTGGTCCTCTCACCTTCCTTGGTCTTGCCCATACCTCGAAGACATCCCCATGTTTTGGTGGCAGAAGTACAGATTCTCCTATGGTCTTACTCCTCCATGATGTGCTCTGCCCTTGCTGTGTAGGTGGAGCAATGATGCTTCAAGCTGCCCCAGCCCTGCCAGCTGCTGGGCTGGACTGCAATCCCAGGTGGGATCCATGCCAAAGCACTTGCAAATGTTACCCAGCAGGAAAAGAAAAAATTTGACTGGAGTTTGCCATACAACACTGTCTGACCCCACTGCAGTGCAGCCCTCTGAGCTAAAGTGGAGCTGCATAAAGTGGGATGTGCAGAAGATGATGGCCAAGACAGGCAGGAGTAGGCAGGTGGTGCAACCCCATCGAGGGGCATTGCCCCATGTGCCAGGAAGACCAGTACCTGGGGACCACCAGGCTCCCACATGGAGAAGGACTTGGCTGGCCATGACTTGTGAATGTGCACTGACAGCCCAGAAAACAACTGTGTCCTGAGCTCATCCCCACAGTGTGGGCAGCAGGCCCAGGCAGGGGATTCTGCCCCTCTGCTCTGCTCAGGTGAGACCCACCTGCAGTGCTGCCTCCAGCTCTGGGGGCCCAGCATAGCAAGGACATTGATGTGCTGGAGTGAGGCCAGAGGAGGCCATGGAAATGCTCCGAGGGCTGGAGCACCTCTGCTATGGAAACAGGCTGAGAGAGCTGGGGCTGTTCAGCCTGGAGGAGAGACAGCTCCAGGGAGACCTTAGAGCCCCTTCCAGTGCCCAAATGGGGCTTATAAGAAAGATGGGGACAAACCTTTTAGAAGGGTCAGTTGTGATACAACAAAGGGAAATGGTTTTAAACTAAAAGAGGGTCAATTTGGACTAGAAACAAGGGGCTTATAGATGGGGACAAACCTTTTAGAAGGGTCAGTTGTGATACAACAAAGGGAAATGGTTTTAAACTAAAAGAGTGTCAATTTAGATTAGATATAAGGAAGATTTATTTTTTTTTTTATGATGAGGGTGGCACAGGTTGCCCAGAGAAGCTGTGGCTGCCCTAACCCTGGAAGTGTTCCAGATCAGGTTGGATGGGGCTTGGAGCAACCTGGGCTAGTGGAAGGGGGACCCGGCCCATGCAGGGCTTTAAGCTCCCTCCCAACCCAAACCATGCTGTGATCCTATGACTCTCACCCTTCCCGAGACAAGTTAACATGGGTGGGCTGAGCAAAACAGGCAGAGCCTTCCCCACCTGGGGTCTTCCTCCCCAGGCAAGACAAATAGCTACTCCAGGGGCTCACAGGCAGCACATCTTACCTCTCCTTGGGTTTGTTCCCAAGAAGAAGCCATTAGAATCACAATCAACCAGGGAGAGAAATTATCTACTGAACAGCTTTGAAGCCAAGTTTTCCCAGCAGGCTTTTTCTGTATTGAAGTTTAAATGTAAACTCATCACCACAGCTGAAATGCTTAAAGATGATTTACTTAAAAAAGAGAGAGAGCAGGAGAGAGAGAAGCTGATAAGAAAATATATCCCCAATTACCACCCCTCCTCTTCCCGATTTGTAACTGCTCCTAATAAACTTTCATGGTCTATGTAAAATGCTTTAGTGCAGTGACAAATTTCTGCTGGAATTTGAGATGTCTTGTTCAGAGTAATAGCTATCTCACACAGGTGCCCAGCTGCTATTGTAAAATCAGTAAGCATTTAATTGAAACAAATGACTATAATAATAGTACATTATCCCTGCAGGCTCATAGCCATAACAGTTTTAATTATTGAGTTAAGAGTCAAACTAATTTATCCTTTAAAGGAACAGCCACATCTTTGGTTCCAGCGATCATCCTATTATGAATATGAGGGGAACAGTTGGAAAGGATTTAAAAAGGAGATAATTTATTTTTGTCGAGGTGGGGGGGGATTAATCACATGGCAGAGGTTTTCTCAATGCAGTAGGTTCTCAGCTGGGGTTGTCACTTCCCAGGACAAACCTCCCTCCTGGGTGCTCACAGTCCCCAGAGGGACCAAGTACCCCTCTGCCTCTCCTGGGGACCTGTACCCACATTGGGCTGCTGTGGGGTGGATTTGCTGGCCCTGCAGCAGCACAGGAGCCCATGGGAACTGGTGAGAGTTTGGGTACATGGAAAGTTGTTGGAACTATATTGAAATAGTCTCTTCATGGAACACAGTGAAAAAAAAAAAGGTTTTACAGCCTCAAGTTTGCAAACATGATCTGAAGGAGCATCTCTGAGCCCAGAGCCAGGCAGCAGAGAGGAAGAATCCATATACATGATTTAAAAAGAGTCTTTCTGAGACACAGACATGCCCTGGGGCAGATTTGAAAGCACAGCTTTCCCAGGCCCTCAGTTCCATAAGCCTTTTTACTTTTGTCACAGTGGCTGTGACACGAGGGATCTAAAGCATCACTGTGAGCCCATAGGGCATGACATGAGCACCACAGGTAGAGGGGACAGAGAGGAGACAACTGCAAGGAAATGCTGCCCACTGTTCAGCCTCTCCCTGCCTGATCTGCTTCCAAAGCTGCCCAGGAGGATGGAATCACTTGTCAAATCACCCCCTGGCTGATCCCTGGAGCAAGCCCAGAGTGCAGCCTGTGCCATCAGCTCCCAGAGCTCACATCCCAGTGCTTACTAGGCCAGAGGGCTCTCACCAAAACGCTTGCAAATCACAATCAACCCCCTCCCACTTTGTCCAAAGACACAGAGTTCTGCACTCGCCCCATGTTCTCCACCCAGCTCATTGCTATGGATGGTTTTTAGACTTCTCCATCAGCAGCACCCACCCCACAGCATCTCACATCCCTTTCCAGAGCCATCATCTCCAAGGAGAAGGATCCTCATCTTGAAAGACCTTTTTTGTTCCTGCAGCTGGGACAATACTGGTTCTTCAAACACATATTCATTATTTGGGATCAGTTTGCCAGGCTATGCCAAAAGCTCTGCCTCTCTGTCTTCTGCTGCTTCCCTGCTCACTGCATCATCTACCAACTCCACTGGCAACTATTTAATGCTTCATTTGGCAGAAATATGACAAACTCCAGGCACACAGAGTGACAATCCAGCCCACCAAACCTATGGAACACTGGGTTTGTATTGTTCAACTTTCTCAACAGACTTTGTGCTTCCAAGTCAAATGTCTTGCAGATGTCTAAGTATGTTAAGTTAACACTGTTACCTCTATCACCCAAACCTGTAATCTTATCAAAAAAGATATCAAGTTAGTTTGACAAGATTTGTTTTCCATCAGCCCATGTTGATTGGCATTAATTATATTACCTTCCCTTAATTCTTTATTAATTGAGGCCTGGATCTGCCACTCCATTATTTTGCTGAGGATTGATGACAGTCTGACAGGTCTGTAATTACCTGGGCTGTTCTGTTTCCCTTTTTAAATATTTGCACATTAGCTCTTTTTTAGTCCTCCAGAGCTTCCTCAATATTCTGAGAATTACTGAATACCAGCATGAGCAGTACTGAGAGCTATACTCAGTTATTTCAAGCCATGTGCAGACAAGCTGGCTCAGCCTCGTGGCTTAGAGAGGACCTGAGAAAAGAAACTATTATGTTCTGCTTTAAATGAGATCCTGACCTTTCTAATGAATGTTGGCAGTTTCAAATGCAATGCTCTCGGACATGGAGCTTCACCCTAAAGCCACACCATGTCCCCTGACAAGGCTCCCAGGGTTTCTCCCAGTTGTGTTTATGTGTAAGGGATTCTGCACCTCTACTCTGCTGAGACCCAACCTGGAGCACTGTGTCCACATCTGGGATCCTCAGGTTAAGAAGGATGTGGAGCTGTAGGTGCAAGTCCAGAGGAGGCCATGAAGATGCTCCAAGGACTGGGGAGCACCTCTGCCATAGAGCCAGGCTGGGAGAGCTGGGGGTGCTCAGCCTGGAGAAGAGAAGGTTCCAAGGAGAACTTAGAGATCCTTCCAGAGCCTAAAGAGGCTCCAAAAGAGCTGGAGCTGGAGCTAGACTTTGGACAAGGGCCTGGGGTGACAGGACAAGGGGGAATGGCTTCCCACTGCCAGAGGACTGGGATAGATGAGTTATTGGGAAGGAATTCTTCCCTGTGAGGGTGATGAGGAACTGGCTCGGGTTGCCCAAAGCAGTTGTGGCTGCCACATCCCAGGCTGGATGGGGCTTGGAGCAACCTGGTCTAGAGGAAGGTGACCCTGCCTGTGGCAGGGAAGGTGTCCCTAGATGGTTTTCAAGGTCCTTCCAACCCAAACCATTCTGTGGTTGCATGTGGTTCTATCTGTCTCCTCATCTGTGGGGATTTTTATGGATCTGCTTCTGTTACTACATAAATTACTCCATGTCTTTTCCAGCCTTGACCACCTCTGCATGTTTTTTTCCCCTAAAGGGAAGGTCCCTGCAGCAACAGCCCCCAGGTGCTGGCAGGCAGGGGCAGGCAGGGCTGAGGGCTGGTGTTGGAAAGCACCCGCCTGACACACCACGTTGTCTTTGGCAGGCTGTGATCTTGTGCTATGATATCCTGCTATTACAGGGGAAAGAATCCTCCAAATGCAATTAACACTTCATCTGAAGATAAAGCACTTCTGGGGGAGAACAGTGGTGTTAAACAGGATAGAGACTGCTTGGCAAACAGGAAATATTCCTCATTAATAATGATATTGCTCCCAGTGCTGGAAGGGCATGGCCAGAAGGAACAGGCCAACTCAGGATGGCATGAGCTGAATCTTGTTGTACTTCCTTCTCACCAGGAGCAGCACTGAATCTTAGGAGGTGATACATGAAGCAAAGCAACTGTTGTGACTATTCCCATGGGGAGCAGGGTAAAGCCAGCATGTGTCCCTTGCCAAACTCCCTCTCCTGAGGTCAAGAATGAGCTAAACAGCCCAGCAAAATGCAAGCAAACTTCTGGTTCTAGTGAAAAATTTCCTGAGGTAGTGGAAAGTGTCCCTGCCCATGGCAAGGGGTGGAACTGGATGGTCTTTAAGGTCCCTTCTAACCCCAACCATGCTAGGATTCTATGATCTCTCTGGAGGGTTGATGCTCCCAGTACTGGAAAGCAGCCGAGCTGCGTGTTTGCTCTATCGGTCTTCCCACAGCTCTCAGCTGGAGAACTGTCTGCAAACAATGCCTTCAATAAACTTCATTTTTTAAGTACATTATTTTAGGGATAAAGAACAAGCCTGATAATTCAGTGAACATGTTTGCAAATAATCTATCCCATTAATTTCCAGCATGTTTCCTGAATACATTAGTTAGCGATTTTGTAAAAGCCATTTGAAGGGAATTGATGCTCATCCAGGCAGAACATCAGAACAGCCTCAAAGCAGGGCCAGAATTCTCCTGGAATGGGCAGTGGGAGGTAATTAAGCAGGACCAGACCCTGAGCCCTACTCCAACCCATCATGGGGTGTAAAATGGACTAAAATTGTCACATGCCCTTTGGGTGTATTGGCAAGAAGAGGAAAGCCAGGGAGAACCAGTAAGCTAAGGAGGCAGATGAGAAATATCTGCAGGGGCACAGGTGAGGGACCAATGGGGCTGAGATGGTGCTGGGAG
>NW_008670939.1:73370-89496 GCF_000695815.1 Acanthisitta chloris
TGCACCCAGAATCATTCCCTACTCCAGATCTCAGTCTCCATGCTCAAGGCAGATGGAGGAATAGACAAACTGTCTCCTGGAGAATTTTTATTGCATTCTGTGGGTGCAATGGTGAGGCAAAGCCATGGAAGCTAGGGGAAAATCTGTCAGTATCACACCTGTTTATACATCAGATTTGCTTTAATTTTTGCCTTTTAATCCCAAAGATGCTGGAGGGGAGATGGATTCACAAGCCAGCATTAAAACCTTCTATACTGGGACTTGCTGCTTCCCAGAGCTGGGGGGAGACACCACATGTTGACTGGGGCTACAGGTGGTCCCTGGCCACATGCCCAAGGTCCCCATTTGTTCATGAATGGAAATTTAGGATCCTGCTGACTGCAGCTCCTAAGCTGTGCACTCCATGGGACCATCACCTGCCCAGCAAAGCCATCCCACAGTCAAAGAAATGATTTGAGGCACAAATAGATTCCTGTGAAGGAGAGATCTGATTTCATTCAAATATCTGAGGCATTAAAAAAAAGGGAAAGCAGGAAAATACTAGAGACAGAAAGTTTTTCACTTTATATCTTCAGCTCTACAGAGACTCCTTGGGGAATTTGCTTTTCCTGGTGCCTTTATCAGATCCTTGATGTTATTAAACGTTTAAAATCTTAAGTTACAGCTCAGCTCAGCTCAGCTCAGGTTTTTACCAACCTTTGAACTGTTGGGATGGACAAAATTCCTTCTCCAGGTGGATTGGAGGCCAATAATTCAAGTTTTGTTATCCTGCTTGTCCAATGGGACAGCAACAGGGGCAGAGCTTTGCCTGGAAAGCACCTTGAGCATTGCTTGGTGACAGCTCTGGAGCACTTGGAGCCATCCCCAGCCTGGCAGAGGGACAAGAAGCTTCACTTTAGATGAAGTAGATGCTGGACTGTGTGTTTGCCTCTCAGGGCAGATGGGGGATAAAAACTAACATTGACAAGAGCACCTCCAGCTCCTATGGGACACCCCTGGCTGTCCACCACACTCCTCCATCCACCTGCAGCTCCCTCATCTCCCACAGCATTTATTGCCCCCTCCCTGTGCTTCTGCAGCTTATTGAAACCTTTCTGCACAGCCCTTTGCTTTATGTCTCTCCTGGCTCTTCTCACACATTTTAGATATTGCATTCACATAAAGCAATAGACTCACAGGTAATGACAGAGCTCCACGTTTTATTGCACGGAGCATTAAAAAAGAAGAAGGAGAAGAAAGGAAAAAAAAAGAAGTAATTTTAGAACACAACAGGAAACTGGGAAGACTAGATAGAAAACTCATCCCAGTGGGATTAAACTCTGTGAATGAATTTTAATGGGGTTTTCTTTTGATTGCAAAGTCTACCAGCCCAGTTTTCAAGCACCGTAAGAAATGCTGCAGTGTTAGAAAGAGTTGGGTCCCCAGTGCTTATCCCACATCTGTGCACAAACCACATCATTTCTACACATCTGCAAGGACCTGCTCCTTTTTGCCCCCAACCCATTGCCCTCTGCAGCCACATATTGCTGGGATTATTGTGTTAGTTTGTGATAAATGTTTCATAAGAGTCTCCTATTTACCAGCATCCAGGGAAGGAGGATGGTTTTGTGGCTGAGTATTTGTTAGGAAACTATAGGATTTTCAAAGCTCAGCTCTGCCAGAGCAGTCTGAGACAGGGAACTGAATCTCCAGCACACCAGTTCCCTGTCAGCTAAACGATGATCATGGCATTTCCCTGCCCTGCAGAGGGGAAGCTCTGAGAGCTGTGGGGTATGCCACGACCTTGCTGCATCACATAATCTGTTAACAGAAGGCACAGTCTGTTGTCTTCCCCTCTTTAATTATAGCAAATGCTGAAATAGGTGTGAAAAGCCCAAATGACTCTGTACAAAATTATGAGGCAGCAGAGAAGAGAAACTCTAGTGCCAACTCCTGCCACAAGACCCAGATGCCACAACTTCTGTTGTGACTCCTGAAAATGGCAAACCCTTCTCATATCTTAACCATCTAATCCAACTGCAGATGCTATTTCAACAGCCTGAAAACAGTTACAGACAAGCAAAAACCCACCCACATGCAGAATTAAAGCCATGCAGCTTTAGGCAGTGCCCACTTAGTTTCCAGCAGCAACATGAACCTGAGCTGCCTGCACTGTGCAATGCAGTTTATTAGATTAACTGTTGTGTATTAAGGGGCATCAGGGAAAGAATATTCAGTCCAGCAGCATCTCTATCCTCTTGGGCTTCCTCATGGTGAATAACAAACACCTCAGAGATTCATTTCTTTCCTTCTAGCATCAAGACACTCAGTTCCTGCAGGTGAAATATGCCATATTAAATGAGGCTTGGGTCTGCCCAGGACTGGATTGCCACAGTAGCAAATGTTCCTACTGCCAGTCTTCATTTAATCCAGGTAACAGCGTGGATTCAGGCCATCAGAAACACTTCCTTCCCCTCCAAAACACATAATCCCAAGTGGTAAACCAAGAGTAACACATAACCCCATTAAAGGCTTGATTTTTTCCCCTGGGATGACATGCTGGCACTGGGGAGCTTGATCAATTGAGTCTTGAGGTTCAATCAATAAGTGTCAACGACAACATACTGCATTCCAGCCATGCTCTCCATTCATCAGCTTAAATAACTCCACTCACACAAAAGACAGAGGCACTAAACCAGCAATTAAGGTCTTAGGGGAGGTCTGAACGTGGCCTCTGCCTCACCAGTGGCTCCTGGGACAGCTCTGGGTGTTCAGTGCTCCCATACCAACCAAAGGAGCTTCCACCTCAGCATGAGGCACAACACCCTGGGTGCCAGGCTGTTGATTTGATAGATATGGCAGGACTCAAAGGCAACAGAAAACATTTCAATTAGGCTCTTAAAAAAAAAGTGTTCTCTATTTTGTCTTGCACATTGTGCCACCAAAACATTTTTGGATGGTTTGCCACGCTCGGCACCACATTTGCATTTCCATCTGATCAGACATCAAGGACACATGCCACAATGTTTACATTCCAGATCAAATCACATATCCCAGAGATCTCATTAACCTGCTGCCCTGGAATTAAACAAAACCACCTGGAAAGGAAGCGCTTTCCTCCCCAACACACACTGCAAGACACCTTGAGTTCCCCAGACAAGCTTTGAGCATGGGCGGCTGAACGGAGGTGTAAGGATTTACGTTCCTTGGAATACTTCCCAGTTTTTTTCTGGCCCGAGAGTTTCAGCATAAGTGTTCAGGTTCTGCAAGAGCTATGCCTGTCTCTGTACATATGAATGGGCTTTAGAGCACAGTGAAGGGATGGGTTAGGGGAGCAGGGAGAGGGGAATATTCACCCTCTCTCAGGGCTGAGCATCAACAGGAGCGCTCACAGCTGCTGAGGACCTCAGCTGTCCCTACTGTTGAAGACACTGCTGTCCCCTTGCTACCCATGCTGACTGCTCAGCCCTGTCCCCTCACCTGCCATGGCACAGGGCTGCTGCCCTCCTCACCCTGGAGAGGGGCAAGTAGCAGAGACTGCAGCCCCTGGTGCTGTGGGCAAAGGTGTCCATCTCCCAGAGGAAAAGCACTTTATAAACTTGCCAAACAGTGACAAAACTATCCCTGTTGTGCTCTAAAGAATGCAGCAATCTCAGTGAACACTATGGGTTGAGGCTGTTATCTATGCATATCCTTGTTTTTGAAACTAAACCTTAAAGCTGCTTTTAGGACTGCCAAAACTTTTATCACTTTCCAGACTTGTTTTCCAGGAACAGACAATATTTTCCAGGTAGCCACAAGTGTATCAAAGAGGATGCATCACAGCAGATTGACTTGGGAGAAGCTCCAGCAGGATTCTAGGATCCTGACTTGGAGGAAGGGATTTGATCTCACTGGTCTCAGCTTCCCCAGATGAAAATGGAATAAAGGCAATTACTCCAGACCTGAGATGGGCAGGTACAAATGCTGTGTCATGATGGATGAGATTTGCAGAAATCAGCCCATTCCACACTTGCAATTCCTTGTTCTTGAGATGCAGAAGATGAAGAAGAGCCCAATAAATTATCTGTGAAGAAAGGGTTACTTTCCAATCGAAAATTAATGCACTGAATTCTGAATTAACATGTGGGATAATTAAAACCATCTTTCCAATGAATTTATTATAGGATATACAAAGCTAATTATAAATTCTCTGTTGCTTAATCCCTTGCAGTTTGCTAATGCAGCGTTGAAATCTCTTTGGCCACACTTGTTTAAATTATTCATTAGACACAGCAACAGTTGTGAACTGTAATTTAAATTGGCATCTCATGAATATTCAATTAATACAATAAACACTGGAATGTTTTACTGCACACTGCTCGATAGTTTGTGCTCGAGCTTGTGTTGACACATTTTTATTAACTCTTTATAAAGGTGTTACCTATTTATGTCCCTGATTACAATGAGAATCAAAAGTCCCACTCATAAATATTTGTGTCGCTGTATTAAGAGAGACAATGTAATTAGGCAAAGCTTCTAAAGTCATAATTAATATTGGGTGCATCTCCTTTCCCTCCTGTTTGCCTTGAACAAATGGATTGGCACATGTAACCATGTCATGGCTTTGGCACCACAGACTTCTCATTGCCCTGGTCAAATTCTGGAGCGGCAGAACCGCAGGATCCCAGAATGGGTCAGGTTGGATGATACCACAATGGGTCATCTGGTCCCACCTCCCTGCTCCAGCAGGGCCATCCCAGAGCAGATGGCACAGGATTGTGACCAGATGGTCCATGAATACCTCCAGTGAGGGAGAATCCACGACCTCCCTGGGCAATCTGTTCTGTGCTTGGTCACTGCACAGGAAAGTTCTTCCTCATACTCAGGTAGAACTTCCTGAGCATCAGTTTCTGCCCATTGCTTCTTGTCTTATCTTACCGGTGCACTGAGCAGAGCCTGATCCATCCTCTTGGCACCACCTTCAGATACTTATATACATCAGTGAGGTCCCTCTCAGTCATCTCTTCTTGAAGAGGCACAGCTCCCTCAGCCTTTTCTCATCAGTGAGGTGCTCCAGTCCCTTAATGGTCTCTGTGCCCTCCATTGGATCTGCTCCAGGAGCTCCATGCCCCTCTGGTCCTGAGGAGCCCAGAACTGGGCACAATACTCCAGATGAGGCCTCAACAAGCCTAACACCCATGCAGTGGCCTCAAGTGATACTCACCTGGTACCCTACAGCCCCCAGCCAAGCTGCCATCCCAGCACCTCTGCTGTGCTCCTCTCCCACCACACAGCAGACAGAAATATAACTAGAGATACTGCATTTGCTCTCTGGTCTCAGCCTTTGGCTGGCCAAAATCAGGGAATAAAATGCAGCTGGCAATAAAATCTCTGCATGTGGCAGCCTGATGGCACTCTGCAGTGCCTTATAGCCTTTTAATGGGGCATTTTTAGCAGCCTTAAAAAATAATTCTCAAGTGGCTGGATAATTCCCTGTGGGTTTCTATTTTAAGCCTGAATTTTTGCATTTAAAAGCTCTGGTCCTGCTCTGACCAGAGACTGGAAAAACGACAGCGTGGGACTGGGCGTCTGCGGCTTTGCAGCAGCACCACATAACACAGGGTTAGTTTAGAAATTAAGATATTCCCTCCCTGCCAACTGCTGTCCCTGCCAACAGGGTTGGTGATGTGAGACTGAAGGTATCAGACTCAGTAGCAGAGGCTCAGCACCCTCAGGGCTGTGGTGTATTCCCAGCACTGTGCTGATGCACAGGGAAACCTCTCGCACTCAAATGCAGCCTCGTGTGTCCTGATCTGTGCCCAGATCAGAGCTGCCAGGTGGGAAATACCAGCTTCTGAGCCATTGCTTTATTTCCAGAAAAATCAGGATTTTTTTTTTTGAGTGAACACCCCACCAGGACTTTCTCACACAGAGGACAAACCTCTCAGGCTTGCTTAGGGGATAATATCACTGTCCCTCTGTCGTGGGGGTAATCTTGTTAGCAAGTGGATGAACAAAAAGACCAAAGGCCAAGCAGTTTATCCCAGCAGGAGGTTTTGCTGATGTGGCCACAAGCTGCTCTGTGGCTCCTGTATCCCAAGGGGAGTGCAGCACTGCCAGGAGCACCAGTGGAGGGTCCCCATCAGCTCACAGCTCACTCCAGAGACACCTCCAGTAAGCACCTTGATCCCTGTGCCCTCCTGGGTGCCAAGAGAGATTTTTCTTAGTGAGGATGGGTGGAAAGCAAATGCTAATTACAGGTGGATCAGCTAAGCGAACAACTTCAAAAATACAGAAGTTTAATGAAACAGTATTTTTTATAAAGCTATTACTGTGTCAACACGTTTCTGTTGGCTTGGGATCGTTTGAAGGATTTTAGGCCCAGTTTCAAGGAAAGTAATGTCTGCATTTGTTTCTCCTACAGCACTCTGTTCAGATGTTCAGAGCCCCAAAAGGCACTCATGGTACTTCCAGCAGATACCTACAAGTGTTTTATACCCAGTTTTACTTCAACCAGTGGAGACAGTGGACTATTGCTGACCACCCACAGCTCTACTAGAAATACTCACCCTGCCAAACTTAACACTCAACCATTGATCCTCATAAAAGATTTCAGGCATTAAGGCAATTTTGTATCTGCTCCTTTTCCAACAATATGCTTCCACCTCAGGACTCAACATTCAGTGTAGCATTTGCTTGTTGGAATCTGAATTTGATTCCTCATGGGGAAGATTATTCCCTCCTCTATTCCCCTGTGCACACGGCAGGAACCACCATCTCCACTGTGATCTTTGAATTGCTTTTTTCCCCCTCTGTAGGACAAAAAGCAGGTTTGGCATCTCTTAATTATGGCTTTATTGCTGGCAGTTCCTCTGTTCACCTCAACCTTTATTTCCAGTCACATAAAGCATCCAACTGTTCTGCTCCTCTGTTGCGATGCCTCTCGTTCCAGATCAGCCCCTCTGAGTCAGCAGAGGGTTGTGCACCCGTTGTACTTCCCCATAAATTAGTAAGTGATACCTTGGCTTGAATTTCCAGGGTCTTTTAAGACTAATCTGTGCATTTTTTTGTTGGTGTTTCTTCCAGCCATTTCTCATGTACCACAGCTGGCATTTCGTTTCAACCTTGTGGTAGAACACAGACAATCATGACACTTTGTACTGCTAATGCCTTTCTTTTTTTGATCCATGAATAATTTTCTCTGCCACTGTAGCAGCTCTCCCAGAATACTAAAAGCCACACAGTCTCCTGTAACCATATCAATTCAGCTCCAACGTCAGTCGGAGAGCTGCAGTGCTCCTGGTGATGTCAATGCATGATTCAGACACACTTTCCTTTATGCTCCCAGATCCAGGGCCTGTTCTGCTTCTCTGAGATGGGGGAGTTGGCTGAGCTCCTGCAGACTCTGCCATAATTCACCCAGCCCTGAATTTTGCACTCAAATACACTGGAAAATGCCACTTAACTCTGCTCAGCTTGAAGCATCTTCTACCTGAAGCTCTGAGGGATGGCAGTGGGTAGATCCTTGTATCCAGCACCCTAAATGGGATAGGTCATTACTGGTGTCCCCTTTGGACCTCCCCATCTCATGGACCAAGTGAGACTGATGGCTCCAAAAGCTGCCTCCACCCCAGAAACAGAATCTGCAGAGCCAGGACAGATGGTCCATTGAAAGGTGAAATTTGGCAGATTGTAGATGTAAGAGAAAATGGGAAGAATCCTAATCAAGAATTTGGTTCTTGACTTTTTAGCAAGCACCAGTGCCAGTATTTCCATTTAAAATTCTCCCTCAGCTGCATGGGATTGAGTTCAAGGCCACATGGCTGCACACGACTGGACCTGCTCACATCAGTGATACCATCTGCTAGGATGTTCTGATGCTCTTCTGAGCTCCAGGACTGCACTGACTGTCCCAGATACAGGATACACACTGTGGCCATTCAGACCACCTGCTTGTATGTCACCAGAGGTCACCTCACCCTGGACATACGGTTCTATGTGGCTCACCCATCGTTAAACCACGGCACCCACCCAGGGCTGAGCTGCAGCACTGTGGTGCAGATGAGGCACTTGGCTGCCTGAACCCTTCAGAAACAAAAGGTGAAGGCAGGAAACCTCCCTTGAAGCACAACTCTGGGGCTGTGTCCTGCTGCTTTGTCTTTGCAGTCAGTGCTGCAGGGGATGATGCACCAAGGAATGTCCCTTCCTGGATACCAGCAGGAGTGCTGCCAAGATCCTTCCTTGTGTATCAGGTGATCTCTCCAGTCCTTTCTCTCCTTGCATCTCAGCCACTGCTCATCCCACACCACTGGTGACCTTCCACACTGGGAGGACCAACACTGGTCACTCACAGCTGTGTTCATGTCTACTCGCGTCTCTTCAGTGTGTTGCATTTCTAGTCACAGCTAAATAAAGGGAAGAAGTGAACTAGGAAAAGGTTTCTTAAAGGAATTAGTAAGCCCAACCTTCCTTGAGCTAATGCCATGTCCCAGAACATTGGCTCTCAGCTCTTGCCAAGACTGACTGGTCTGTGTAAGGGAGAATCAAGCTCCTAAAGTCTGGTTGCAATATGTATTGATCTTAATGATCCATGTTTTAAATTACTGTAGATGATGGACTACAAAGGAGCACTCTTCCTACAGCCATAATTGTAGTTATTCCTCTGATTTCCCCCCAGTGAACCCTCAATGTGAGCTATAACTGAGGTCCAGCTGTTATTATTCATGGTGTACATAGCACCCAAGTGAGCTAAGTGATCGATTGGGTGTTAAAAATGTTACTGGCCACTTCCTCATACCTATTTATTGCAATCATATGGCAACAACAACACAAACACTGCAAAAATGTAAATACAATGGAACATGATTTAAAATTATTGCAAGAACCTCACTCCTAACTCCTGCAGCAACCTCTACTTCTACCCATGCATCCTCCAAGGGCAGCTGGATATGGGAGTTCATTATCAACCAGTGGACACGAGAGGGAAAGAAACTGGTTGTAATAACTAAAACCTTTGACCATTCATGGGCAACAGTAAAAATCAACATGAAATTCACAGGCACCAGCACTTGCAGAGCAGTGCAGGACTTCTCAGTGAATGGCTCCAATAAATCAGCATGGCTGAATTGTTGCTGACTGCACTAAAGTCATTGTACTGGATATGACTTTTCTACTTCAGTGAGAAAGCAAAGCAAAAGGGAATGAAGCAAACTGTCACTCAGGAGAATTCCAGCTCCAATCAACCATTATGGATCAGGAAATCCAAATTGTCAAAGGGGCCTCAATTTAGGCCTGGATTTTTGAGGCATAAGACCCTAAGCATAAATGAAAAGGCAGAATTGCCACAGACAGAAGTTCTCCTGTGCAGACTTGAAGTCAATGCCCAATGGCTGTGTGTACACACATGCACACACAAACCATCCCTTGCATGGGAAAGAAGCTTGGGAATGCAGCTCCATGTGATCCTAGCAGATTCAGGCTCTTTCCCAACAAATTCACTGGAAATTCACATCAGGAAGGATCTATGAGGTCACATTTCATCAGTGCTCTGTGAGTGTGAGAAACCAGAGAAAAACTGCTTTTAAAACAAGTGCCACTTGTTGGACTTTGCAGAATTCCACATGGGAGCCCTTCCACAACCAGCAAAATGTTACAGATCCTTCCCACAAAATGAGTAGCCACTGGGTCAGCAGAGGAAATATTCACAGCCACAAGCTGCTTAGCCACACACACATTCTGTAAATCAGCAGTGGAATTGCTCTTTCACTTGGCAACAATGACAGTATTCTCATCAGGGCACAATATTCCATGCTGAACTGTGCCTTCCAGCCCTTCAGGAATTGGATTTCTGCCTTGTAAAACAGCATGGCCATGGCAGAGCTACATATGCTCCATTATAAAAGAAGGAGATTCAAAATCAACTGTACCCCAGGTGGGACAGGGATTGATAATCCACTTTCTGACATCCATGACACAGTTTGTAGGGATCCCTAACACGACCAAGATTCCACCAGTTCAGTCTTTGCTTTTGTGGAAGGACTAAAAAACCTTTTATTCCCTGTCTTAGCCTCTAGTGTTTGGGTTTAATTCTTAGGAGAACTCTTGCTTAGATGCTCTGTAGATGCAGCAGAGCATCAACTGGCCATCATGTAGTGGGGCCAAAGTTCTGCTGGCAACAGGCAGATGATGAAGAAGAAATGACACACTCCTCTGCCCCCCAGAAGGAGGACAAAGCTGAGCGAGAAGTGCTGGGTCCTCTCAGCAAGCTGATGGGATGGAGGCAACATGAGGATCCATAATTACAGATCTTTCTGTCCTTCAACCTGCAGAGTGGAGGCACTTCAGCTGCCTGGCAGCTAAGACACCCCAGAGAGAGCTCTGTAGTCACTTTAGGGCCACGAAGCCAATTCTGTCCCCAGCAAACATCTGCTCAATGCTCAAACCATCTCTGAGCTCCACAGTGTGGTTCATTTCTGGACATTTCTCCAGACATCCCACAGAAGCCTGATTGCACCCTCAGGTCTGTTATAGGAGAAACAAAGCCAAATGTATTTCCTTACGGGGCAGTTACAAGGGAAGCAGGCTGTGGGAACCACACATCCTATCACAGAATATCCTGAGCTGGAAGGGACCCATAAGGTTCACAGAATATTTGGAGTTAGAAGTGATCCACAAGGATCATCAGTCCAACCTCAGGCCCTGCACAGAACACCCCAACAATGCACCCTGTGCCTGAGAGCACTGTCCAAACACTCCTTGAGCTCTGCCAGGCTTGGGGCTGTGACCACTGCCCTGGGGAGCTGTTCCAGTGCCCAAACACCCTCTGGGAGAAGAACCTTTGCCCAATATCCGACCTAACCCGCCCCTGACACAACTTCAGGCTATTCCCTTGGATCCTCTCACTGGTACCAGCTTTGGGTTTTGCAGGGGACATCTGGGAAGGGACTGTGGCCTAGCTATCCCATTTTCTTCTCTTGACAGAACTGGATGTTCTCAGTTGAGCTCAACATGAACATGAAAGTTGACAGGACTCATTTTGAAAGGAAAGTGATTTTCCTGCAGGTAAACATGCCACCTCCTCCTTCAGATTAATGCTAACCAGATGGCCAACTGTCTGTAGACTGTTGCTAAAAAACACAGGCTGAAATAATCACAGAGTCTCTAGGACAGACACAGAAAACTGATATAGAACTGGAAACATGCCATGAAAAAGCCCAAGTAGCGTGAAACTTGGAGCTGTGTGTGGGATTGTCTCCAGCACTGGGCAGAAACCTTCTGTGATGGAGCAGGTGGGCTGGCAAGGGTAGATGGATGTTTTGCACCAAGAACATGAAACCTGTGCTGTGCTAACAACTGGAGCTTGGCTTTTCCAGAGACCAATTCTGCACATGCAAACCAGGCACATGTGAAAGATGCACCTTCTAAGAGGTGGTTTGCAAAGGCTGATCTGTCCCAATGGGTTGGGATCGATAGGAACTGGGAAAAAAGCACTGGGACAGACCTTCTCTTTGTGTGAGAGAAAATGATGTTGATGAGATCCATTAAAAATGTTTCAAGTAATAAGGAGTTATTAATGCTATGAGGCTTAAGTTGGGAATGTGCCCAAATCTTCATCCTTACGCTGTCAAGGGAAAGAAGATCCAGGCTTTGAATGCTGAGTGAAACAACACAACTCTGACTTGTGATACAAGCAAGAACAGCAGAGCCAGAATCGATTCAGTCTTTGGTTTTTAACAATGGACTATGGCAAAATCAGTAGGTGTGAAGTGCTCCCAGGAGCCCAGAACAGAGATGGTCCAGTTCCACCTCACCTTCCCTGGAATGAGACACGATACAGGTGAGACAGGACCTGGTGCTCCCTCCCCAGCTTCAGATCAATTCCAGTCAGAAATCAGCTTTGGATGTATTCTATGTAACAACCAACTCTTTCTCTCCACCAAGATGCATTTTAACATCTACTCCAGCAACTCCCCATGTTTTTGGGAGATATACTAGCATTTTCAAAATATCTTTCTGGTGTTTTCATTTTCACCCTCACTCTCAGCAAGTCCTGGTTTATCTTGGCATGTGTGGAAAAAAGTATTCCCTTAAATTGTTCTGAAACTCCAAATTTCAATTCCCATGAAGTTTCCCAGTTAAGGGACATCCCTGATGTAGCTGTTCTTGCTTGTTTGTTCAATGCATTGCTAGAATTTCAATTATTTTATTAGCTTCCTGCTTAAACTTAGCATCTGCAATTGCAGAGGAGCTTTTCAGACCCATTTCTATTTGTTGAGCCTCTTTTTTTCCCCCTCCCCATGCCTGAGACAGGCTGACCAGCACAGTGTACAACTCTCCAAACCCCTCCCTGAGTTCCTCCTGTTCTCAAATCCCTTTTCCCTGCACAGGGTTTTTTTGGGAGCAGCCCATGTGCTTTCTGGCAGTTAATTCAGAGCACTGCAAGCTTCATGAGTAGTGAATATTTCTCTCCTCAACATGCATTAATGCCACATTTATCAACACTGAACAAACTGCCTTTGCAATCTTGCAGTCTATTTCCCTTCTACATTTACATCTCTCCGAATTCCCTTTCCCCTGTCCCAAATATGTCCAATTTCTTTGTGTCACCCTCACATTTTATTCTTCACTGCCTACATCTAGCATTGTTAATAAAAAAGCATAAACAACAGAGCATCCAGGGCAACAACAAAACCTTGAGAGACCCCATGATGTCTGTGGGTCTTTAATCACTCTTTTTCCTCATGTTAGCCAAACAACATAATAAACAACAGCAGAGACTGGCAAAAGTACTTCTCCTTTACAGAAAAGGTCCAGGGTCAGGACAGCCACTGACCTCACTCTTTGCTAGTCCCTTTACTTGTGGCAACACATTATTCACCCCAATTTCAACCACCTCTGCCTCTGCCAGCACAAGGAGGCATGTTCCTCCCAGCTTGCCAGTTGTGCCATCACGTCCAGTTGTTCTGCTGCCCATTTCCACAGGGACCAGATGGGTATTGGTCAAGGGGAATCATGTCCAACACAGCCCTGGTGGCACAAGCATGATGCCCATGTTGGCCACTACCTACCTGCCTTTGGACTCTTTTAACTCCAAACCAATAACCAGCCTTTAGACAAAGGAGCATCCATGCCTCTCCACTGGGTGCCTGCCCTGGGTGGCTGGAGGAAAGGAGCAGATCCTGCTCCCTCTCTGGGGTCCAGCAGCTGCCTGCTGCCAGCTACAGGCCATCTCGCTCCACGACGAGAAATGCTCCCCAGGAGAGATAAGTGAGAAGTCTAACAGTGGCAATTTCTGCAGATGTTGAAGGATTGCAGCAATACACTTCTCCTTCCCTCACACAGCCCTTCGAGGAGACCAAACAATTTCCATGGTGTAAACGGAAGGTTCCTAATGGGATTCTGCAGGGTTGGGAGACAAATGTAACAGCCAGGCAGAGCATTAAGGAATGCTTTCCAGCCAGCAGAGCCCAAGTGAAACACTCGGACATATAACATTACCAACTGGCTTGCTGCCATGCATCACATGCACAAACATTTCTCTCTTTCTGTGACAAGCTGCATCTGTAGCAATCATTATAATTTCTCTTGACATTGCATCCCACACCTCTTCAGAGAGGCAGGACTCAAGTAGCACTCTTCATTTAAATGGCAACTTTGATTTCTCGGGGCTACAGGGATGTGAAGTGGTTCAGCCTGTACCACTCAGCAGAAGGGAGGGCTGCTGGGGCTGTGTTTTCAGGCTGTGCTTCCCACGTTAAATGCTTTCCATCTTCTGGGGAGGGTCTGAATTAGGCAGCTGGACTTTCCTTGATTCACACCTGAAATGCAGGGAGAGATTGGGGGTGTTTGTTGGAGAAAGTGAAACCTGACTCAGGATTCCTGTTTGTGTTCTTCCTTGCTCTCCATCATCATTCGTGTTCACAGCTAACCCCACCGAGCCCACGGCAGGAGAAAACTCCTCTGAAAGGGCTGGGATTACCATTTCTATTTACCAGCTGAGGAAATCTTACCTCCCAATTAGGACCCATTGCTGCCGTCCCTCCAGCGCTCAGCAGAGTGGCTGATGTCGTTCTTTGATCTCCTCATTGCATAACAAAGCCTGTTACAGCCTATTACTGTTATTGTAAGCATTTTCTCTTATTTGCCTCTAAAAACGGCTCCCGTTTCAATAATACAAAAAAGACTCAATGTGCACACACCTACAGCACTGAACAGTCATCATAACTTCTCAGCTGAAACAAAAGCCATGGAAATTTCCATCCTTTTGTGCTCTCCTGCCCCAGGCTGTGGGATGAGCTGTGGGGATGGCATTGACACCACTCACTGCAAGGCCATTGGGGGCTGAAAATGCTGGAAAGGCAGCTGAGAGCAAGTGGTGTAACACAGCACGTGTGTGATTGGGAATGAGCCTCGAAGTTACACAGCCCCTCCTTGTCCACAAGGAAAATCCAGGGTGGGGGAGTAATAGCTACAGCAGCTTAATGCAACCTGGGAACATGCAAAGAGGAGGGAAATGACAGCTAGGAGATAAATAAGATTGATCTAAGGGATAAGGGCAATTAAAGATGGGCTGCAACATTGATCAAAACGTGCAAGATGGATGGCAAAGGGTTGCCAGATGTGTTACTTCGGTTTTTCCTCTATCAGAGGTGCTGCTGGTTAAAAGTGATAAAAATTACTCTATTTACAGCTGTCTGATGCACTTCAAAGAAGACTTTATGCTGCATTATGTGGGGTGTGAACACACAGGGGAGCATGAAGGCTTGATGGTGTGGCAGAGGTTATGATGTAAATTAAAATCCTTTACTTGTCTTTTGGAAGCTGTTTGCATGGCACAGACTTGCAGCCACCACATTGCCTCGTTATTCCCAAGAAAATCAACCAAGAGGGGAACAGCATGGGGCAGAAGGGACAGCAAACCAGGTGGATATATGTGGGATGGAGGGAGCTCCATTTCTTTGGTAAAACAGCCTTCCCTGCATTAGACCATTAGTCCAGAGAGGTGGCAATGAAAGCTCAGCTTTGTATGCACCCCCAGTACAGCAGTCAGGGAATGGACTGGGACAGGAGAAGGAGCAGAGACACGTGCCTTGGGGATTATTCCTGCCTGGAAATGACTCTGTTTACCTGTGTGTGACCCAAACAAAAACAAGTCCTCAGATAACCTGCCCACTGAGTCACATGCACAAAACAAGGCACAAAGACAGTGTTTTGGGGAGGATGGAAGCAGCTTCTGGTTAATCAGCTGCAAGAGGGCTGAGTACATTCAGCAACAGGCAAAGGAAGCACAGAATGGTTTGGACTGGAAAGAGCCTTAGAGACCATGTTATTCCAACCTCTTGCCATGGACAGAGACACCTTCCACCAGCCCAGCTTGCTCCAAGACCTGTCCAACACGGCCTTGAGCACTTCCAGGAAGGAGGAAGATATTGTAGCTCTCACAGGAACCTTTTGCAGTGCTGACATACACATAAAGCCCAGGCTGTTGGTGAAACACATTACTGTTAAGTTTAGCCACTGTTCCCAAAGGGGATGGCATCTCTGAAGACTAAACACACCTAAAACCACTGCACCAAAGACAACCAGCCTTTAAGCAGAGATGGTCTGGCATCATTAAATAAAATTAAAGGCAAGACACTTCACAATGCCCTAAAGAAGTTTGCATGGGCAAAGGTAATCCCAGCACTTTCTGACCATTATCTACCTGCTCTATCTTGTCATCTTTTCTTATGCTAACTGTGGATATAATTTCCTATGTTATTACAAATTATAATAGGAAGGAAGAAGATGGTAGAGATGGTCCCAGAGTACACCAGAGCATAGTCAGCTGATGAACACTCACTGAGACACCAATCCTCGCTCCTGGGGCTGAGGTGACAAATCCTCCATGAAGAGATGAGGAATTAGATGAGATTCAGATTAGATGTTAGAAAAAATGTTTTCCCTTTGAGGGTGTTCAGGCACTGGAACAGGGAATTGCCCAGGGAGGTGGTGGAGTCACCATCCCTGGAGGTGTTTAAGGGGTGTCTGGATCTGGCACTGGAGGATATGGTTTGGGGTTTAGGGGCTCCAGCAGTGACAGGTTAACGGTTGGACTTGATGATGTTAGAGGCCTCCTCCAACTTTAATGGTGCTATGATTCTAAATGGCCCATCCTGGGACAGTC
>NW_008670939.1:89520-93973 GCF_000695815.1 Acanthisitta chloris
TTTCCAAATCTCCAGTTCATATTTCAAAGTCTATTCTCATTTGCAGGATTTTTTTGCTGTGGGCCAAATGCAGTTTTAACCTCAGCCAGGAAAACTGTTGAAGAGAAAATGTCACCCTGCAGAAGGACACAAGCAAAATCTAAAGGGTTAAACCTGAGCAAAGTAACATGCATCCACCTGTCTGTACACTAGACACAAACACATTTTAAGACCAGGATGAGGCCTTAAAAAAGATCCATCCCATACCCAAACCATATTTACTCCAGTGATTTGATACTGTTCTGAAGAGCTCCTTCACGCCGTATTCATCTCCTCTGCTCCTGTAATTCACAGATTTTATTTCCCACTCTATTTTTAATTTCTATCATGTTTTATTTATCCTCCTGTCTTTTCTAAAACCCCAAATTTCAAACCTGACATGAGCATTAGGCACATAAACTCGACTTCTTATTATCAACGTGGCAGAGGAGGCAAAAAATGACAGGAATAAATCTTCGGTTTTATGCTGGTGAGACGTTCTGCAAAGTAAGTGACATTTCTCAGCAATACAAATTGTACATTAAAAGCTAATTTTCAGAACATGATACCAGCTCTGGAGTGCAGTGCCATTACAGAAAGTAATAGTGAAGCTATGCTGGGTTTGTGTTGTGCTAGTTTGGATCAAGATTGCATCAGGTCTTGTGAGGAGACTTCGGAGTGATTAAGTTTACTGCACACGTTTGCCAGTGATTTGGCAAACTGTCAACATGGAGTAATTGATATTTTAATTACCTCACTAATACACACAGACTGTTCACAGAGAGCTCCTCCTTTCTCTTACGCAAACTGTGTCTTTCCAGAGCTGATTATTGCTCCAAACAAGTTTGTTTAAATACAAACTGAAATGCAATTGGCAAGGTTTGAAATTGCTGTGAAAGCAAACCAAACTGTGTAGCCAATGTTCAGTGGCAGGTGAGGAGCAGCACAGTGCAAACAAGAGGGATTGTCTCACTTGACATCTGTTCCTTGGATAACACGTGTGCCCTCCCCATGTTATCACATGGTATTTTATGGCTGATAAGGCAACTCTTAACAGTGGGACAGTCCCAGAGGCACCTGCTTATCAGAGAGATAGGGACCAACTCAAGGAGAGGAAACCGAAGGTTAGGAGGATGAATTTCTCTGGAATAGTTGAAAGAGGGAATGCAAGTGGATTGCCACCTGGCACAGAAGTGCAGCTTCATGAGAGTAGCAGTTACACCACCTCAGGATGGGATCTGCTCACCTCTGGCCAAGCAATGACTATGGGGAGACAAGGACCCAGTTTGCAGCACAAAATCAAGAGGCACAAGCAACAGTGTCAATTCTACAGCCAGACCAACACACACACGTTGGATCCCACTGTGTAAGACTCTTCGATGTAGTGATGTGGGTAAGAGGACATTTGAATGCTCTCTGCATCCCCTTGCTCTGCGCCATAGAATCTTGGAATGGTCTGGACTGGAAAGGATCTCCTGCTGAGGAGCAGTTCTCCTGCAGGGAGGAGGCTATCAGAGGTTTTAGGAAGAAAGGCAGATTCTCATGTGAGATCTCACCCTGGCAGGTGACAGTCACCCCCTCCCAGACCTGGCAGGCCAAGTGATACCTTGCCTTCTTCCTTTCTCTTGTTCAGGTAGAAGTTCTTGCATTACCAAGCAAAAACCACATCTGTCACAGCAGTTTCCTTGTGTGAAAAGTGTATCATGACACCCTCCTTTCTCATATCTCAGAAATGGGATACTCATGGGTGAACCTAAAGACCAACTGTACAACCATACTACTGGGAGGACTGGATTGGTCCCTCAGGTTCACTCTTATGCACAGTCCAGGCTTCATAAGCTCTGCAGCTGTGTGAGCACTCACAGAGCTGGGACATGAGTGTGACCCACATCACCCCTAGTCCAAGAAGTGGACCTGTATTCATAGAATCATATAGTGGTTTGGGTTGAAAGGGACAGTTAAACGCCATCATGTCCCACCCCCTGCCATGGGCAGGGACACCTTCCCCTAGCCCAGGTTGCTCCAAGTCCCATCCAACATGGCCTGGAACACTTCCAGGGATGGGGCAGCCACAGCTTCTCTGGGTAACCTGTGCCAGTGTTTTACCACCCTCATTGTAAAAACCTTCCTTCTTATATCTGATCTAAAGTGACCCTCTCTTAGATTAAACCCATCCCTCCTTGTCCTATTGCAACAGGCCCTGATAAAAAAATCCATGCCCATCTTTCCTACAGGCTCTCTTTAGGCACTTGAAGGGGCTCTAAGGTCTCCCTGGAGCCTTCTCTTCTCCAGGATGAACACTCCCAGCTCTCCCAGCCTGGCTATATAGCAGACCAGCTCTAGCCCTTGAAGCACCTTTGTGGCTTCCTCTGGACTCGCTCCAGCAGCTCCATATCCTTCCCATGCTGGTGACCCCAGAGCTGGAGGCAGCACTGCAGGTGGCATCTCACTTGAGCAGAGCAGAGGGGCAAACCTGTTGCCCACACTGTGGGGATGACACCAGGACACAGTTGGTTTCTGGGTGCCAATCCACATGTCCAGGGCATGTCTAGCCACTCATTCACCAACATCCCAAAATCCCTGTCACTAGGGCTGCTCTCCATCTGCTCATCCCCCAGCCTGGATTGATCCTGGTTGCCCTGACCCAGGTTCAGCACCTTGCACTCAGCCTCGTATTCCCAAAGGAATCCACACTTCTGCCTGCAGGCACCAGCTCTGCACCTCCAGCATCAGCAGTTCCTCGGAGAGCAGAGGCAGGGGCAGCAGGATTCCTGCCTGCCAGAGCACACAGAGCCCAGCCACAACAGCTAAACTCCACCAAGCACCTATCCACACGTGCCCTTTCCTTGGAGAAAGCATGTTTTAACCACATCCAAGAACAATTTACTCTTTGACTGGGAATCTTGTCTCCCAGGTTCTGACCTGGAGGGAAATTTTGGAGTGAGATTTTATGACCAAGCACTCAAGCTCAGGGGGGAGGTGTGAAGGGAAGGGGCTTCCAAGTGAAAATGCCAACAGATACTTCAAGCCAGAAGTATGTGTGGGTGTAGCTAAATTAAGCTCCCAAGTAGGTGGGGCCTTCAACGAGTTTGTGAAGGTAAAATAATGTTCATTAAAAATAGCAAAACAACTGAAAAAATAGCCTTTGTATTCAACTTCACACTCGTACATCATAATGTTCCAGTAAAAGCCCATTTTCCCTTGAGATAATAAAAGAATTGAATTTTTCCTTATCGGTCATCTATTTTTCTAGCTAAAGCTATTACTCCCTCTCGGTGGTTGCCAGGCAACAAGAAATATTAATAGCAGCTTTTATTAGCTTAGCTTTAGCAGTGGAGTACCAGAATGAGAAAATGGAAAACATAAATGTGTTACATAAATCTTTCAACCTTTCAGGGTTTGTGTTAGTCTCTGTTTTCATAATGATTTATTGAAGTGATGGTTCATTTATGAGAAAAAGGAGTGTGAAATAAGAAAACGGAACATTACCCTGAAGGACTGTTTGAAAATAAATAATTATAGGAGGTGAAGAAAAGCTGTTTAAAACCATTTTTCTGAGTTTTAGAAAATTTAAAAAGACATATTTCTTGCATTTATTGCCTCTGAGAACAACACGAGCAGGGAATTGCAAACAGGGCCCTGCCTTAATACAAAGAACCTTTCATGTTGGGTTGTGTTATTACTATTTGCCACCAAGGGCTCATGTTTGGGAGTTTAGGTTTTAAATACTGAACCATTAATAAGCAGAAAGCCAAATTAGTCAAAACCTGAAAGCACACGACACAATTACCAGTGCAGACTTATCCAGGACTGAAACGTGGGGAACTCAGCAAAGTTTTTGCTGCTGTGACCCAAATGTCACTCTTGCTGGTTTATGTATTTATTAAAGCTCTTCTGAAGAGTATGAACTTGCTCTAAAGAGCATTGCTGCCTGTACATTGCATTGGGATTGTTTTAAATAACTTATTTTAACAGGCAGTGATTCAAAATTAGTGAAATGTTGGTGTATTTGCCTACAGCATGTAAACTGTTCTGCCTGCCAGGATCATGGATTTCCAACGACTTAGAGAAAAGCTGGCACATCTTACTTGGCTTCTGTGGCAATATATAATTGTATATAAGGACAAAAGTTTTTACAGTGAAGGTGGTAAAACACTGCCACAAGTTGCCAAGAGAGGTGATGATGCCCCATCCCTAGGAACACTCAAGGCCAAGTTGACTGGGGCTCTGAGCAGCCTGGTGTGGTGGAAGATGTCCCTGCCCATGGTAGGTGGACCTAGATGGCCTTTAAAGGTCTCTTCCAACTCAAACCATTCTGTGATTCCGTGATCCTCTACTGGAAAACTTTCCATGCTCACCAGGTCTGTACAGCCACATCCAGCTGTGTTACCTGTCACCAAACACCTTGACTGCTTTCCTAGGGCTGTGCTTCCCA
>NW_008670939.1:94009-120254 GCF_000695815.1 Acanthisitta chloris
GATGTGGGGACAGAGCCAAGAGAGGAATGGCCTTGCAACCTGCCTGCAGGACAACCTCACTTGAGGTCTTCTGGTGAGCACCAGAGGGGATGCTTCTCCTTGGAGCTCTGCCCCATCCCCACAGCCCAGGCATGCACACCCCAGCTCTGGGAAGGGGCCACTTTTCCTTCCCATTTCCCCTGTGGGAGACAGGCAGGTGGGTTACTGCTGAGCTGTTTTACTGGTTTCCTCTCTGTTCCATAGCAAGGCTCTGTTGTGATGGGAAACAGCTACTCAGGATGCAAAGTCACCTGAAAACTTCAGGAATGTCACGGTGGCACTCACCTTGCTACTACAACTCACCCCATTTGCCTGTTATTCTCTCCCCTCTACATAAACAGGTTTCACAGCTAACTGGAAATTGGACATTTTACACCCTGAATGTGCTTTTTGCCACTGAAGATATTGAATAGTTTTCAAATAATCTGTTGTCACTCAACAAACTGAAACAAAGAACTTCCAGGCTGTGGCTGCAGCTATTTTGTCCTTGCACCAGCTTGCTGTGAGCAGAAAGAAGTCATCCCACTGGGCTCAGGGAAATGTTAGTGCCTTTAAAGGACTCCCACAGGTCTCTTATGGTGAGAAGAACCAGGAGATGCAGACACAGGGAGAGCTGTCAGTCTCTCCAATCAAACTCCATCTCCAAAGCCAATGTTGGCTCATGACAACCACCACATGCCCCAAATGATGCAGAATTCCATGGCTCTGCCCTCAATTCTCTCAGCTGTGGCAGGGCAGGAGGGAGCAGGGTGGCTGCAGCCCATGGGCTGGTTTTTCAGCATGTCCTAGCACAGCAACCTCCTCTGATCGGGATGAGAGGAGCACCCAGTTTTGGGGTTCCAGAGTGGTGGTGGTGGGCCCAGGCAGTGTTGTTCCCCCAGCCAGGGGCTCCTGGATCTCCCTACCCTGGCACTGTCCCACCTGCTAAGCAGAGACACCCCCAGCCCACTCAGCCACTATCTAATATTTATGGAAATAGGTTTGTGCTGTGTTGGAGATTCCTGGGCTCTGACCTTGATTGCCCTTTGTTTCTGTCAAATATGTTCTGCCAAATCCCTTCTGAAATCTCATTTATTCACAGCAGCTCCTTAACCCAGCAGGCACCCACTTCAGCCCTGATCCACAGCATGTCTCTGTCCCTTCCCCTGCTTTCCCCAGGTCCCAGCCCAGGTGTGGTCCCAGCCCAGCAGGGCTCCCTGTGGATCCCTGGAGGGCTCAGCAGCTGCTTGTCCACACTATAACACTGCTGGAATGTTCACAGTGAGCAAAGTCATTCTCTTTCAAAGGAAAACATCTTTTTTCTTTCTTGATTATTTTTTCCTACATATTCCCATTTCTCAGTGACAGTCACATCTCTCCTATTTTCTTTCCTTTCTCTTTCCTTCCTCTTTTCCCATAGCAAGAGAGGGCACTAGAAAAAAAATAAATCCACTGTATTAACTATTTTCTGTTTGTTCCTTGCCACCAACACAAAAAATAACAAGTCCCCCCCAAAAGAGCCAGCCCTGCCCCTTCTCAAGCCTCCCTGCACCCCCTTCCAGCAGTTCTCCAAACATCACACCCTGTGTCATCTCCTTGCCTACTCTTGTCCATCCATCCCTGTTTCTCTCCTCTCCAGTTCCCTGCACTCCACATTCAGTGCTTGAGAACTCCCTTAACTTCTAAAAACTGATGAGAGCAACAAAAAAAAGGACACAAAGTGACAGAAACAGCAGTGAAGAACCACATTATGGAGATGTAGAGCTGCTCCATGGGCAGAGTGAAGTGAGCAGAGACTGGTGGTGTGGAAGGTGCTCTGGATGATGATGCTGAAGGTATAAGGGAATATAGAAGTGATGGTGGATTTGGGTTGTCCCCATCAAGGCACAGCTGCTGTGCTTGCATAAGGGTGTTAAGCTCCAGACAGTCCATGTGTGGGCTGGAGCCAGGACTGGGGTCTGGTCAGCAAATCCACCTTCACTCTCCAGCTGCCATCCTGCCCTGGGAATTCCTGTGTGACTGAAGTTGGTGTTCACCTGCACAGTGGGAGCAGCAGCTTAGCCCTTGCAGGGGCACTAGGGAGGCTTAATGCAATCTGAGGAGAATATTGGGATATCCCAGGACAAGAGATACACCACAGGGGACAGCAACCTGCACCTGTATCTTCTTTATTCACTTCTAAGCTCTTGAGGAAAACACCGAACCCATGGCTCTGGGTGAGCCCTAGCCCTTGTCTTTACACCAACTAGAGAGTTTTGTCATTTCTTTTCTATTTGCCTTAAAAATATCCCAAGGTTCTAGTCGTATTTTTAGAGGAAAAGTCTGACCAATGTCAGAAAATTTTATGTTGAATTGCTTGTCATTTCTCACTGTATTCAACCCAAAAGATATGGCAGGAAATAGCTGTGTATGCAGAAACCTGTAAGAACTATAACAAAGAGCAGCAGCAAGGAGAGAGGCTCCAGCTCCAGTGTTTGCATGAGCAATGTTGGTCCTGGAACAAAGACAAAACCTTCACAGGCTGAGCTGCCTCCTCCATGCTCAAGCAAACCTCACTCCCAGACTGGCTGCTCATCACTTCCCATGTGGCAATAAACCCTCTGTTTTTGGAAGTGGTGGCAAACAAGTCCCTTTCCTGATCTGGAGGCTTCCTGCTGCAAACACCTACCCAATAATGGCTGGTGGGTGACTTTCAGGCAGGGTTGTAGCATGTCATGCACCCTGTACCATCATGCAGCAGTGGTGGCTTCATGGGGCCACCACTTGGTGGGCTACAGCCCCACAGGCATGTGGGCAGGAGGTAAAGAATCCTAGAAAAGGTTGGGTTGTAGGAGACCTTTAGCTCATCTCATTCCACCCCCCTGCTATGGGCAGGGACATCTTCCAGTAGCCCAAGCCCTGTCCAACCTGGTCTGGAACACTTGCAGGGATGGAGCAGCCACAGCTGCTCTGGGCAACCTGTACCAGTGCCTCACATGAAAGAATTTCTTCCCAATATCCCATCTATCCCTGCCCTCTGTCAGTTTAAAGCCATTACCTCTAGTCCTGTCCCTCTAGGCCCTTGTCCACAGTCCCTCTGCAGCTCTCTTGGAGCCCCTTTAGGCACTGGGAGGTGCCATAGGGTATTAAACCTATGAGTTAAATGTCTCTCCAGGATTTTATTGTGCCCTCCTGTGTGCTACGGGACAAACACTGCCATTGTGGGCTGCTGCTGGAGGAAGGAGAGACTCCATTCATGTTTCTTTTCAAGACTCAAAGGTGTTACTTTTCAGTGGAAAAAAAGGCTTTGACAGGAGGTTAAGGCAGGATTTAATTTTGACCTTAAATTGCCACCCAACTCCCTCCCTCATCTCCTCCCTTTGCTGCCAGGACCTCTGAAGATGTATTACAGCTCTGAGGGTTTCCACTCCAAACTAAAGAGTTTCAATTCACTGTTGGCTGGAAAATTCAGGGTTCACTGGATTTTTTTATTTTGTGGTAAGGGGCAAACAAATCTTAATCTCTCTATTCTATGTTTACAGCCCACTAAGCCCCTTCTTATCTTCTCTGGCTCAGTCCTGATTTATCACCCCCACGATGCATTTGTAAAACAGTCCCATAAAGTAAGGAAGAGAACATTTCCCAAGGACTACTCCCAAATAAATTATTTCAGACATAGAGAAGCTGCTTAATAAATCCTCCTATTCTTGTTTCTTGAGGTATTTTAGAAAGTGATTTATAAGTGCAATATCACCTCTCAAAAATGAGACAATCAACACAGGATAAAATTACTGTGTTATGAAAATAGGGGTCAGGCAAAGGGGCTGTGCTTTAAATTAAACCAGGGGAAAATATTTCAGCTGAAATTGACTCTTTTTGTCTCAGAAATGAATGTTTTAATCACCTGAGAACCTAAAAGCTAACACAGAGCCCTAAGTAATATTTAATTCCATAGAAATATGCCTCTGTTCAATATTGATGGGCAGAACATGATATTTTTCTTAAACACACTAACAATGAAACTTGGAGACTCATCAAGACTTTAGAAAGCCTTGGGATTTTCCTAGACTAAGAGATAATATCCATTTAAATATTTAAATCTCACTACCTTTCAGACTTATCTACACTAGCAATCAACACCAAGCATTCCCCAGCCAGGCAGGGCAGGCTCCCAGCCATGCTGGTTAAGGAAAATTAACTCTGTTTGATATTGATGCTACCCAAAATCGATGATCTTAGAGAGAAACAATGTCAAAACCCAACCATGAGGCTAAATCTGCTAAAGAGGAAAATATTAAACAGCAACAGCATTAATTCAATCCCACTGTCAAAATCAAGTCACAACCTTCCCTCAGTGCTGCTGGCACAGAAGCATCATAAGGTCTAATTAGCCCTGAAGTTTCTTCCCAGAGCTGCACTTTACTTCATTATCTATGCCTTGTTTATCCCTACAGATGAGACATTTGAAACTTCACAAGGTATCCCCTTGCCATGGTGTGAGCCAAGAGGCAATTTGAGTTTGCAAGTGCAAGGAGGGATCTTGTTCCCCTGGAAATCAATAGGATAGCTTTGCCTTCAGGGAGCATCCATGCTGCTCCTGCTGATGCCACTGGGGCCACCCTGGCAGTGGGACATAGGGGTGACAGCCTGGGAGGAACAGAAAGGACACAGGGTGTCAGGGCTATGAACTAGAGGCTTTGGCTGGTCACCTTCCCATAGGGGATGGAGCATGTCCACTTGCCTTGGTTCAGGGAGGATGTTACATATGCAATGGAGAACAACCTTCCCCTGAGTGGTTAATAAAGCTCAGGAAGACACTAACTGGAAACAGAAAATTGATACCACGATGGCCATGCAGGTGACTCCAGCCTTTGCCTCTGCACCCCTGCCTTGGTGGGCAGCAAGGCTGGGCTGTGCCACCAGCTCATCCCAACCCCCAGGGCAAACAGCTCATCACCAACACCCTTCTATGCTCAGTTGATTCATACCTCAAAACACAGAGTGGCTTGGCTGAAAGACAGTAAGAGGGGAGAGGCACTGACCGTGGGTAGCTGGCTGGAGAGAAGATGTCCATCCTGACTCAACATGTTGGAGACCATGATGGCTGGCAGGTCCATGTTCTGGTAGGGGTATGCTGGGATCAGGCTGTTTGGAGGGAGGCTGTGGCACAGGGAGTGATATCCAGTTTCATGGTCCACCAGGTGCAGGAGAGAAGGGTCAGGGAGGTTAGGAGGTGTTATGGGAGGGATCTCGTAGTCTTCGTTATTCTCATTCTGGCTGTTATATGTCTAAAACATGAAAAAGACATTTCACAATGTGTCACTGCCTTGCTGCTTTAGCAAAGGAAAAGGATTGTTTGCGTAAGAAATATAAAAGCACATCCCACTGCAAATGTTTTAGTTGTAATAAAAACATCTCTAGTCCTGCACAACAGGTTGTATCTAGGCAGGAGCCAGGGTGAGAGTGTGACAGTGCAGCAACCATCCATCAGGGACACTATGGGTCCCCACACAACTCAGATCTTCCTGGGGGATCCCCTTGCTCCCCTCTCTCAAACTGCATCCTTCTTGCATATCTTTAACCTGCCAAACCCTCAGCAGAAACTTCAACACCTGGACCACAGCCAGGCAAGGGATGCTGCAGAGCCACAGCCATGGAAGAGCAGAGATGCTTCTTGACCAGCTGAGGCAAAGGATCTCTCTGGGCAGCTCAGCTCTAACAGCACTTAGAGTTTGTATTTCTAAAAGTTTTTATAAGAATTAGACCCGTAGAAATAACAATTACTTGGGAACAAAATTCAGAGTATCACAGTATGGTTTGGGTTGGAAAGGACCTTAAAGCTCATCCAGTCCCACCCCCTGCCATGGGCAGGGACACCTTCCACTAGCTCCGATTGCTCCAAGCTCCATCCAACCTGGCCTTGGATGCTCCCAGGGCGGGGAGGGCCACAGCTTCTCTGGGCAACCTATGCCAGTGCCTCTTCACCCACATAGTAAAGAATTATTTCCCCAGCATCTAATCTCCCCCTGCCCTCTGGCAGTTTAGAGTCATTCCCTCTTGTCCTAATTCTTATTGAATCCTTAAAAACTCCAGCACAGAAGCTACATCCAGGGAGGGAGATTTGGAAACATAGCCCTCATTTAAAAAATCCTTTAAAAAATCCTGCATGACTCCACCACACTCACCCACATAGTAAAGAATTATTTCCCCAGCATCTAATCTCCCCCTGCCCTCTGGCAGTTTAGAGTCATTCCCTCTTGTCCTAATTCTTATTGAATCCTTAAAAACTCCAGCACAGAAGCTACATCCAGGGAGGGAGATTTGGAAACATAGCCCTCATTTAAAAAATCCTTTAAAAAATCCTGCATGACTCCACCACACACAGAGATTTGTCCTTCCTTATACCCTCATCCAAATTTCATCTGGAGAAGCATTCCCACACCTCCCTCCCAATGCTCCCTCGAGGTGACACGAGCACGCAGAGATGTTGGTACTCCGTCTGCTCCTCGTGTTTTCTGGTGCTTTGTTTACTTCTGAGTGTTCCAATTTTTATAAAGAATATGTTATTGCACCTGTGCAATCATTTTCACTTCAGACAAAAACATATTTGCTTCAGAATGTAAGTGTGAATCTATCCCAAATTATTAATTATCAAGGCAGAATATAATGAGTCTCTGGCAGAAGAAGCTTACTTTAAACATCTACTGTTTCACATATTATCATAGCATATAAAATTCTGATTAGCCATAGTATTATACACATGGATTTTAAGCTAAATTTCCCAGATCACCTAGTTTCATGGATGGATTTTGACTTAATACTTGATTTAGGAGCAAAACCTCAGATGTGTGCAAAACCAGTTAAGCCCTGTAGGATTTGTTAATCCACTGCCCCAGAGCTCACCCTTGGATTCCTGTTCTTCATCACCCCAGGCTCTGGGGAGAAAACCCTTCATAAAGTAAAATAAAGCCCATATTTAACTGGAATACAAAAGTCAATGGGAGAGGCAGCCAGGAGCAAGGAGGGATCTGGGGATTGGTGGGAGGGCACTGCCAGGGAGAGCCATAGCTGTGCTCAGCAAGTCCAAGGACAAGGTGCTGCACCTGGGTTGGGGCAATCCAGGTCGAGTACAGAGTGGGAGAGGCACCCATTGAGAGCAGCCCTGTGAGAGAAGGACTTGTGGCTGCTGGTGGAGGAGAGGCTGGACATGACCAGAAAGCCAACTGTGTCCTGGGCTCATCCCAGCACTGTGGGCAGCAGGTGAGGGGGACTGTGCTCCTCTGCTCTGCTCTGGGGACACCCACCTGCAGTGCTGTCTCCAACTCTGGGGGCCCCAGCACATGAAAGATGTGGAGCTGCTGGAGCAAATGCAGAGGAGGACATGAAGGTGCTGCAAGGGCTGGAGCCACTCTGCGATGAGAAAGGCTGGGAGAGCTGGGGCTGTTCAGTATGGAGAAGAGAAAGCTGTGGTGAACCCATGGAGCCCCTTCTAGTGCCTGAAGGGGCTCCAAGAGACCTGAAGAGGGGCTTTGGACAAGGACATGGAGTGACAGGACAAGGGAGAATGGCTTCACATTGCAGGAGGGCAGGGATAGATGGGATATTGGGAAGGAATTCTTCCCTGTGAGGGTGGTGAGATATTGGCACAGGTTGCCCAGGGAAGCTGTGGCTGCTCCATCTCTGGAAGTGTTCCAGACCAGGCTGGATGGGGCTTGGAGAAACCTGATCTACTGGACCATGACCCTGCCCATGGCAAGGTGGGTGGAATGAGACATCTTTAAGGTCCCTGCTGATTCTATAATTCAAGAACAGATATTGCATATCTGACCTGACCCTTCACATTCCCCTGAGATTCCCACCGGCTGTAGGGAATTAGGAGCATGCCAGAAATACAAGACAGACTCAGGTTTGAGATAGCTCTGTACCCACTGTTATTGTTCAGGGGAAATTCAAGCCCAGCTGTTTTTCCAGGCAGCTCCTGTCTAACAGTGGTATTATACAGGGAAGGCAGTGAGCTGAGGGGATGTACACAGCAGCAGACAGATAGATCCCATTTAATACTTCTAGTAGTTAGGTTCCTGTTTGGGCTATGCTCTTCGAGGTACACTGATTTTTTCCCAGTTCTTTAAGAGGATTTCACTCCGTGCTTTACAGAAAGGGATTTAAATAAATCATTGCACAGCAAACTTGTTCCTCCAACTGGTTTATTTTGGTATCAGGTATATAAGCAAGTGGCTTTGCTGTACTTAAGTAAATTATGTAAAACCCACTCAAAGTTTCCTAAAGCTCTCTTCAAAAACTACCAGTTCCTTGTGTTGCTGCAGAGCAGTTCACCCAAGGGCTTTGAGGTGGTTTTGTATGGAGTGCCAAAGCCCCAGCACCCTGCTCACCCCCCGGCACATTTCTACCTCTGTTCTATTCAACTCAGGGGGGAAAAAAAAAAAGAGACAGAAAAAAAAGACCTGTTTAAATCACAAAGCTTTCCCAACAGCTACAGCGTTTTGCAGACGTATCAAAATTACAATCAAAGCTGTACACAATCAAAATCAGATTAGACAATATCCAATCAACATAATCAGAGTCGGTGCCTGCCAGCCTGCACACCCTGCCGCTACCCACGGCTCTCCAAAGCAACCCAGCTCCACTCTGTGTGCCTTACAGAGATGGCTAGGAAGAGAAGGAAGGGAGATGAGCCAGCAAGACACTCAGCAGGCTGGGAAAGAGGGGTGATTTGTACCTATTGACACCTCCAAGGTGATGTCTCTGTCCCCAGGACAGGTGGTGTCACTCCACCTGAACTGCCACCTCATCCCCTTTGCAGTAACACCCTAGGCTCCTTTCCACAACCACGTGGGCTCTGCAGCAGATTATATTTCCTATTCTTATGTTAATTTGAATTAAATTAAACAGCCAATTATATGTTATAAGGCTACATTACAAATTAGATTAGTGAGCTGGTCTGAAGCCATTCATCCCACCAGGACTGTGAGCGCAGAGCAGCTCGTGCTGCTGAATGCCTGTCCATTAGGGGCCACAAAAAAGCAGGGAAGATCCAGGATTTTCCACTGGCAAACAGATGACAGTTGTTGTGATTACACATTATTCCTCTTCACATTAAAACACTGAAATCAGCTGAAACAACAAGCCTCTTCTTGCAAAGCCTCTGATGGCTCACGCCGCAGGGCAGATGGGTGCTGCTGAGAGCTGCACTGGGATGGAGACACAGGATGGAAACCAGACCTCTCAGAGAGGGGACAGAGTACTTCTGAGTCCCTGCTTGCCCTCAGCCCCCCAAGCATCTCTGTGCCACAGCTATAGGGGCTGAGTTGCAGGGCCATGGACCAAACTGCCCTGAGCACAGTCTCAGGGTTATCAGAGAATCACAGAATGGTTTGGGTTGGAAAGGACCTTAAAGATCATCTCATTCCACCCCCCTTGCCATGGGCAGGGACACCTTCCACTAGCCCAGGTTGCTCCAAGCCCCATCCAGCCTGGCCTGGAACACTTGCAGGGATGGAGCAGCCACAGCTTTTCTGGGCAACCTGTGCCAGTGCCTCACTACCTCATAACTATGGCTATGCCCCATTCTTGCACAGCAATAGCATGGGATGGCATTGCTGCAGGTACAACCAACCTTCAACAGCAGCAAAATCATATTTAAACATAAATTTTCTTTCTTGAAATCTAAGTTTTAACAGGGTTCCCTGGACCACCTCCATTCCCCTGCAGATTCAGGGTCAGGGCACAGAGAGGTGAAGAGGAGGTGATATGGTGATCCAGTTGATCTGAGCCCAAGGGGCATCCACACATCTTAATGTCAAGCAGGTATTGAGGGACCAGCTAGGACTCAGCCAAAGCCATGACCACAGCCATGTTTTTAAAGACACTAGGAATTCACCATGCAGGTGACTCAGGAGAGAACTACAAGTGTTGAGCATGTCTACCAATGAAGCCTTTAGCTTCCCCCTGCCTTTCCCCTCCTGGAAGGGGAGGGGAGCACAATCCTCCTTTACAAAACACTCCTCAGCCAGCCAGCACCACCTCTGCACTCTGTGTCGGTATTAATCACAGAGGGATGTCACTTGACTAAGGAGCTGGGAAACTGTTCTCCTCCTCAGCAGCATGGCAAATGTCCAGTGACCCCAATTCTCCACTGAGTCATGTTCTGTGTGATTACCTGTGAGAATCCAGAAGTTGCAGCCAAGCATTGATTCGAAGAAATATTATTCACAGTGAGAAGGATAAAGATTTGTAGTATTATTGCAGGTAAATATTTGCCCTGTCAAATAACATCCAACAGTAAATATGAGCCTAGGATAGAACATTTGTTCTTGGTAAGGTACAAGGAAATACTTAGGCTGGTGTGATCCATCCCACCCTAATCATCCAGATCACACAAACCACCAGACTCTGTGGCATCCCTCAGCTACTAACTGGGTTTTTCCTGAAGCAAAAGCTCACTGTGACCCTCCTGACACTTCAGAGATGAGACAGGTCTACACAGACCCAGACCAGCCTGGCAAGTCTGCAAAGTGAGTAAAACATTGCTGTTTGTGAGGCTGAGACATGCAACCAAGGCCTACAGCTTGAGATCCTGGAGTACACAAAGAGCAGCAGGACATGGAGGTTATGGGACACTCATGTCCCTCCACCCAAGGCCAGCAGGACCCCAATCCCAGGGGAAGGGGCTGCAGAAGAACAACCAGGTGGTTTTGGGGCTATTTTGATCGTACCAAAGCTGGATGATGCAGCAGATCATGTTATTATCCAGAGAAGCACATGGTTTTGTCACAGAGAGAAGTAGAGAATTATTTCTCTTACACAGAACTTTAAAGGTTCACTGTGTGCCAGTGTTCACCCAGAGAAGATCTTGAGCCGTATAAAGAGGAAGAGTCCAGACACGATGAAAAAGTGAAAATTCAAGCTTCTTGAACACCCATATTTCTTTAAAAGCCTCTGAACTCCTCTCCCACCACACACATTACTCACACAGGCACAATCATATTTGCAAGAAGGGGATTTTGATACATTACTCCAGCACAGAAACCACAGAGGTTTTGTACTCATCTCAAGGCACTGAAGCCACAAGGACAGAAATGTTAGATGAGGTGGCAGGGGAAAGTGGAAATCACTTGGCCATTGCCAACTCAGAGAAACACTCTGGGGCCAGCAAGGGAAATAGGTGGGTGACCTCTGCAGGGTGACCCAGGGGGGCTGTGGGCAGGGGTATGGACCCCTTTGGCACCCCCTCTCTGGGGTGGGAATTCCAGGGGGGTTGCAATCACACCTGTGATTCCTAAAGCCTTGTGCCAAGAAGGGAAGCAGTGCTGATTTTCCACACCAGCAGCTCTGGGTCTTGGGAATGGAAATTGATTTGCCTCATCCTTGCACACAGAGATCCAGTGTGTGAATAGCAGGGCCAATGAATTATGTGGGGAGAGGTGGATAAATACTGTAAAGAAGTATTTATTAACAGTCACATACAATCTACAAATTGTCTTTGAAGTGTTCCCAGCCCCTGCTACATTAAATTTCACATGCTCAGGGTTTTTTTTTTTACTATGGGAATGTGGTTGAAAAGAGAAAAATGAGTTCTTGCATGAACATAAATGTGCCTTGGAAGTGTCTGCAAAATATTCACTACGAGGTTGGGAGCACAGCAAGCAACCTGTGAGAAAGTGGGCTCTGCCTTCCTCTGTGCTCCTCTTCCATACTTGGAGCAGTGGGTTTTAAATAATACAATCCCAGACTGGTTTGAATTAGAAGAGACTTTAAAGAACAACTTATTCCACCCTACCTGCCATGAGCAGGGATATCTTCCACTAGAACAGGTTGCTCCAAGCCCAACTTGGCCTTGAATACTTTCAGGGATGGAGCAGCCACAGCTTCTCTGGGCAACCTGTGCCAGTGCCTCAGCACCCTCCCAGGAACACTTTCTTTCTGATAACCAGCACAGAAAAAGTTCTACAAGTCTCATAAACCCAAGTGTGTTTCATGAAACCACACATGCACAGAAGGGAGACATCAGGGTCCTAACCATTCTTGCTTGCCCTAATAATCTTTGCTCTCCTCAGTCAGTGGCCACAGTGGCAAAGGGATGTGATGCTGTGGTGCTCAGCAGGATGGGGCTGTGAAGAGAACCAGACAGCAATATTCAGAGGGAACAGAAAATCTCACCTCACTTAGAAACTTTTGGAGGCATGCACCCCATTCTGCATCTTTTGGGGTTATTTTACATGCTACCTAAGCCAGAAACAACATTCTTGGGATTCTTTGCCCTCAACCTGTCCAGTGATACCTCAATTACGTGGGTGGGAAATGAAGAACAAGGTACCAGTCATTAAGAATCACCTGAATGATGGAAAATCCCTGCGATTCAATTCAGAAAAGGACTAAGAATAACAGAATCATCAAGGTTGGAGGAGACCCCCAAGATCATTGAGTTCAACCATTAACCTGTCACTGCTGTAACCCCTAAAGCATATCCTCCAGAGCCAGATCCAGACACCTTCAGGGATGGTGACTCCACCACCTCCCTGGGCAAACCAGTGGCTGTGACTGAGCAGAGGCAGCAGAGGTGATGGTCCTGTCATGTGCCCTCAGGCACAGCACACTGAGGCTTCTTGGTGTGTGTGCAACACATGTGAGTGATTCTGCTGCATCCTCTCCCCTGTCATTAAGAGCTCACAGCCAGGTTTGATACTGCCCAAGCTGCCTTTGACCTACATCACCACTTCACCCAAAAAAGCTAAAAATAATGAACTCCTATGAACAATTTACAGCAAAAGAAATCAGCCCTATTGTAGGTTTTGAAAAAGGCTCCCAACTCCCTCTTTCCTTCCACTTTCTGTTTTTTTTAATCAGTATCTTATCCAGAACTGGAATCCTGTCAAGAATAGTGGATAGCAGAGAACTATAACTTCTTATTATGTGTATAGTGATTTTATGAATTCAGTGGGGAATGAAATGCAATTTTGTCAGGCTTGTCTGTGTTCATAATGACCAAGTCAAATTAATCATGGTGGATAATACTCCTGTGTCAGCCATTCAAGAGATTTTTTAATAGAATTTTTCTGATTCATGTCTTGCTCTACATCAGATCTGTAGTAATGCAGGCACTTCTCAAAATCAGTGCAATTATGGCTTCTTGTTGGCCTGTCATTTCCCTGGAATAAAAATGTCTCTGCAAAAAGTCATATACTGTACATAAAGCAGAATGGAAAACAAAAATATAGTTACAATTAGGCTTGATTTTTTCCTAAAGATTTAATATCTGTTTGAGGCCATTCTTCACAGGCAATATAGAAAGCTCCAGTGCACCACACTGAAGATGGACTGGTTTATCACAACACATTCCAATTTTATCCTGGTTGTCATTCCTCCTTTGATTGCCCTGTGAGTTAGTGGTTTTTGCAGTCATGGAAATGACTAGCCCATAGAACAAACAGGGGATAGGTAATGGGTTTGCAGTCAAATTATTGTGTTTATTAAAAATGTATCCAGGAAAGCCCACTCAGATCCCAAAGGGCTCTTGTTCAGGAAAATCTCTGGTTCAAGCAAAGGTTACAGTTTCCATAAAGGCAGATATACATGTATGGAGCAGCAGTGCAGCAGGCAAAGGTATATAAAGGATTAGTAATGCTGTGTTTATCCTTCTGAGGGAACAGAGACAGACAGACCTCTAATTCCCCAGTGACACAGACAAAAATGAGTTTTGGAAGGAGTTACCCCCAGGAATAAAGAGGAAGAAAAATGTAATCACATATCTCAGCCTTTCCTCCTTTCACTGTGAGGCAAAAACTGCCTCGAAGGAGAGGGCAGAGCAGGACCCTGCCAGAGCCACAGCACATCCCTAAGGGAGCTCCACATGAACCTCCTGGGACAACTGTCACCCCAGACCCACCTTCTCATGCCACTAGGTACATCCTATAGAGAAAAGCTCTCAAAACCACTTGCAGGGAGGAATGGCAACTCACAACCACATATTGTCCTCCTGAGAACTTAAGCAACCAGACCAGCAATTTGTCTCCATGCTGACCTAAAAGTTGGCCAATACCAGGCAGCATTTTTGGGGAGATATAAAATTCCCTGATGACTTCTTATGGAAGCTCCTCAGAGAACAGAGCAATTCACCTCTCCCTTTCACCTGTGCCTTTGACATCAACATCCAGCAGCAGGGAGTTCCTCGGGTACACACCCAAAACTACTACTCTGCAGATTTGTTGCTGTTACTTCTCTGAAATGTCATTTTCATCAGGCTGAGCATGTCCAGGCATCACAACCCTCTGCCCCATTCTGTCCTGATCCATGCTGGGGTATTCACATTATGGAGCTGCTATGTCTGTCCCTACCTTCTCCAGCTCTGGAGGTTCAAGTCTGTATGGCACCACCATGTCCCTATATGACTTCCAAATAAGCAGATCATAGAATCACAGAATGGTTTAGGTTGGAAGGGACCTTAAAGATTCATCTGGCCTGGGGACGCCTTCCACTAGACCAGGTTGCTCCCAGACCCATCCAGATGGGATATTAAGGCTCAAAGTCTCCTGACAGTGTTTTCATAAGCATTTGATATTGGTTTACACAAACCAGAGCTCCTGAAAACCCTTTGTTGTACTTTCATACACAGGGCCAGGGCTGAGAGGTGTGTTTGATGCATAGTTGCTCCTGGATGACCCATAGTAATAGCTAGTTTCACCTGTTTTTCACTCACCTACCCACACTGACAAGAGAACTGTTTGATTTCACTGTGTGTTTTTGTGGCTGTTCTTCCTTAGTCTCTCAAAGCAAATGTGGCAGAGCTCCAGGGAAAGGCAGGAGATGTGCAAGCTCCACTCCACACTGGCAAAGTGCAGCCTCTGTCATCTGTCTCACAATCAGCCACCTTAAAATTGTTTATAATGATTTTTGCCTGGCTTTAAAATGTATCAAAGGGACTGTACATCCAGTGAGACAAGAGCCAATGTGATCTAAAATTAGACCAACTAGGCCAGACAAATATAAATCCTTTTCTTCCCTAGTATCTTGCCTGTAAGTGAATACAAGGAATATCATATTCTACTCAAGAACATCAGGCATTTCAGGGAATTATTTGAGTACAGGTTTTACATAATTGCCTTTTTTTTTTTTTTTGTCTCATGGCATCCTGAACTTGCATAATAAGCTCAGAGCACTCACACAATCCATTGTTGGGCTGGATGGATTTGGCAGTGTGCATTGAGCCCATGGTATGTTATATAATGATGTATAATGCACTGTAAGCAGGTCAAGAGATAAGGTGGCCTGAAAACAGTAATGGGTGCACGGGCAAGGAAGAATTAGCAAAAAGCACTCTAAGAAATTAATTCAACTTGGTTACAGTGGAGCCAGAAGGACCCAGAGCAGGAAGGAAACTACACTCTACTGTGCAATGCTTGCCCCCTCTCAGTTTCATCTCAGAGTATTTCCTTTATGCTCAAATCTGAAGGAGTAGGGTTAAGGGATTAAACAAAGTCTTTGTGCCACACTCTGCACAGATGCTTTGTTTGCACAACTTTTTCAGAGTTTCATCTCAAAAGACATGTCCTGCTTATGGCATGTGGCCAGCACAGCCATCCTCTGTGCCATGGGTGTTGTGTCACACATGGCTTTACTGGGAGGTCTGCAGCAAGGTCCTCCAGCAAAGCCCTAACAGCAACACAACCCATCTTCAATCCAGGCTTTTTTTTTCTCCCAGATTTACTCTGATTTATTCATGTTTTTGTCTCATCAGCAAGATAAATTTGCAAATGAAGCCCTGCATGGTCCTCACTCCTCAGAACACACCAGTTCTGGTGTGTGCAAGGCATGAGAGATGTGCACATAGACCTGAGAGCACACCAACACCTGAGAGCACTCCAACACCTGAGAGCACTCCAACACATGCTTGCAAAGCCAATGCTGCAAATCTCTTGCTGAAGCCAGGTAGGAAATCTGCAAGTTTTTTTAAGTAGCCCTATACTACCTCTGGTTTGCTCCCAACACTACACATATGCACTGTCTCCCCACACAGTACCAAAGTACCTAACCCCAGGCTTTCCTTTTAATGCTCCAAGGAAACTTCACAGCACTCAAAATGTTGGTCTTGAGTAGGACCCAAAGCTACAAAGGCAGAGCAAAGAGCAGTAAGAGACCTTGGTACCTACCAAATGAGTAGGAAAGATGAAAATAGCCTGCTGAAAACACAGTTTGGGTCAGTCCTGGTACATTTGCTAAATGTCTCATTATTTCATGTCATGAGCCAGGCCAGGATGGGCAGTGGTGGCAGAGATCCATCCCTTACCTTTGAAGCCCAAAGCATTGCTCCACAAATGCACTCAGATTTGACTCCACACACTTCCCAAGTCAAACTTGGGTCCCCAAAGCAAATAGACAAGAAACCCCTATATACTAAAAACTAAATAAGTAGTAAAATCCAGCAGAACAGTGTCTCCCCCTCCCATTCCCTTCCCCTAGATTTGACGTGCCTGATTAGCAGGAGGAAGGCAGAGATGTGGGGAAAGCTTGCATAATGTGGTGCAATCCAGCACCTCCCCCAGGGTGCCCAGCTGCTGCAGAAGCAATTTCACAGCTCATCATCCATTATGAGATTAAAATAATTTTTTTTTTCCTCCTGTGAAGTATTAATAAATTGTGCAGGCAGAGCAGAGTTAGTGCCATTTCCACAAATGCTAGTGAATCACCCACCTAGTTATTTCTTAATGGATTGAGTATCTGTGTTCCTCCTTATCCTGTAATTTTAAAAGCTAAATACACAACCTGTTTATTTGTCTCATCAGGCCTTGAGCCAACACTTCTTGAGCCTGGGGATAGCAGGACAAAGGCAGAGCTGTTGCCTCCCCTGGCCCTGTCCCAGCACTTGACAAATGAACAATACTAAAACATCCACGTTGATCAATATGAAAGGGGAAATGCACCACACACAAAAAAAAGCGCCCAAGTCCATGTTGAAATCCCTCCCAGAATTCACTTACTTTCCCTTCTGGGGGCAAAACTCAGTGAGGCATTGCTGATGTAATGCAGCTTTCCTTGGTACATGAGTGAAGATGTAAAGCTGTAGTCAGAGCACCACTAATGGCTCTTTGAACATCTCTGCTTTATTATGGTATCAGAAGAAGCAGATGTTTAAACTTCCAACAACAAATGCCTTCAGCAAATATGTTTTATGTATTTATTCAGTGCTTCTTAAGCGCCTGTCGCCTCAGCAGCTGAGGTGCTGCTTCCCTCTGGGCTTTATTTATTTTAGGAAAATTAAGAACATATCAATGCTTTGTAAAAATGCCATTTTTTTCCTCCCCTCTCTCTTCTTTATCCCTGAGAGCAGCTTGAAATTCTTTCCCCATCCATCCACTGCAAAACACTGCAGACTGTCAGGAAGTTGCCGAAATGGGAAAAGGAAATGAAGTGAAATCATAAGTGCAATAAATCAGCTTCCTACGTTGTCCCAAAGACCCTCAGCCCCAGGATCTGGCTCTGGCACGTGGGAGAAGTGCCAGAGCCACATACCTCTGAGTCAGCTGTGCCAAAGCAAACCCTGAGATGAGACAGCAAAAGCATCCACCCAATTCCAATCTCTGGGACTGGGTTTGGTTGGCCAAGGAGGTATGTGTCAGATTATCCATGGGACTGGGATGCATCACTCTTTGCAGGCCCTAGATATGCAGAACTCATCAATGTGCCAGTCACAGAACCATAGAATTACAGAATCACTAAGGTTGGAAAAGACCTCCAAGACCATCAAGTCCAACCTTTGACTGAATACCACCATGACCACTAAATCCAGTCCTTCCAGCCCATGATGTGTCAAATAAGAGAAGCTGTGGCTGCCCCACCCCTGAAAGTGTTCCAGGCCAGGTTGGACAGGGCATGGAGCAACCTGGTCTAGTGGAAGGGTGTTGGAATTAGATGATCTTTAAGGTCCCTTCAAACCCAAATCAATCTGTGATTCTATGATGATCACCCAGGGTCTCTCTCTACCTCCTACTGAGCTCCTGAGCACCATAATTACCACACTTCCTCCACAACCACAACTCCAAGAATTTTATTCTTTTCCTCACTTATCCAAAGCAGCAGCTGACATGTCACAGGAGCACAAAGGTGCTGGGCTGTTAGGGAGAGCAGGAAGCATCAAAAGACTCATGACAAAATGGGAAGTACTGGAACATGGTACATGGCCAAGTTTCCAAATCTCAGGGTAGGTGTGAAAATCTCAGCGCTAAGCCTCCAATATGTGAATTTTGGGAAACAAATAGATTTTATCTTTAAGAATTTTAACATTTTTTCTTTAATAAAGCCAGGCCTATGTACGGTATCTAAAAATAGGCAGGAACACACACATCACTGTGAGGGCTCAGCTATGGCCTAAGTCACAGACACTCAGCAAATTCCTTCAAAGCGTTAAGCAACCTGGACAAAATGAGTGGTGAGTGTAGGAACCATCCATCCTTTCAGAGGGAAGGCAAAAAGGAAAACCACCAAATTAACAGTCAAAATAGCAATGTTTCACTAAAGTAATGACAACTCTCCAAGGAGAAGGACAGCCAGAACACCAATCTGCTGGTCACAGCCAGGACCCTGTGGCAGTAACCACATCCAATGCTGGTGGTGAGAAAGGACCATTGTAGGCAGTGGCAGCTCTAGAGGTCATGGACAGCATTTGTGGACACAAGGAACAGCTTTGCAAAGGAAATGAAAATGACAGAAGTCATCAACACCAGCATGACCTTCATTTTGTGACCACAAGACCCAACCCAACACGCAAGGCATGAGGTGGGAAAAGAAAACCAGGCCCAACTTTCAAAAGGCCAAACCAACCCAAACATTCCATTCATTAAGCAGCTGGAGAGGGTTTTCTGTTATTTTTACTAGTTTAAAACACACCAGGTAGAACCTGAATTGTTCCAAGGGAAACAGGCAGAAGTGGAAGAGCCAAAATGAGAGATGCTGACAGAGAGGCAGGGGAGGCTCTGAGCACAGCAGGGCTGCAAGAAACAAAGCTAAAATATGGACCTTATGGTAAAAATTCACGTTTGCCCAGTGTACTCCAGGGCAGCAGCTGCCACATTTCAAATCCAAGCCCACACAAAGCCTGGATAATTCCATAAACCTGTGACAACCCAGAGCCAAGAGCTTCTATCAGTAATAATAGTACCAAACTGGGCACCTCAAGAGTCCCACTTGGTGTTACCCAAAAGCACCAGCCCAGCCTGGCCCCAAATACAATCAAAATGGGGCAGATCCTTTTTGAGGAAGATTACTAGAGAAGCTTGGCTGCAAGCTAAGCTGCATCAGCTTTCACCATTTCTCCTCCCATCCCTACTCTTGATATCAAATAACAGGAATCTCTTTCCAGACTGAAGCAGATGTTAGAAATGAAGGACAAAAATCATGGACAAAAGGAAAAAAGCACACACAGAAGAGAGTAGGTGTCTCTAACAAGGACATTGCAGCAATCCTCCATGCAGAAATCTGGAAACCAGGGCAAGAGGAATTACACTGCATGTTCCAATCACAGTGCTTCAAAAATTAAACACCATCACATGAGCTGCTCAGAGAGCTTCAGACTTTTCTCTGCTCTACAGAACAGCTTTCCTTTTTTGATCCCCAGCATCTCTGTGTGAGCATGGTAAATTCATCCCTGAAGTTGCATTTGAGGGCCCTATAACTCCCATCCTTTCCAAATCCTCTTTGACATCACCAATTTTCTCAGGCAAAACATCAAGGCTTGAGCTCACAGTGCTTTGCAAACTCATCCTCTGTGCATGCAAAGCCACAGGTGACCACAGAGGTGACCCATCACATTTGCACAAGCATCGACGCTAACTGCACCTGCAAGAAGGGATGCAAATATTCGTGCAAAAATACAGCTTTCAACCTTCTGACACCGATGATTTACACCAATTTTCTCAGGCAAAACATCAAGGCTTGAGCTCACAGTGCTTTGCAAACTCATCCTCTGTGCATGCAAAGCCACAGGTGACCACAGAGGTGACCCATCACATTTGCACAAGCATCGACGCTAACTGCACCTGCAAGAAGGGATGCAAATATTCGTGCAAAAATACAGCTTTCAACCTTCTGACACCGATGATTTAATGAAATTGGGGCTCCTGCAGCTTTGCAACTGTGGATGTACATCATGATGTTTCCCTCTCAAGTGGTCAGTGCAGGGGAACCTGCCCTGGGATGAAGCATGGGCAGGTGAGGACCACACACCTCCCTCTTGATACTAGTGTGGGTTCCCAGGTTTGCAGCACCCTGAGCTGCACAGAGGAGCAAGACTTGCTGCTCCCAAAATGCACTGGAATTCCTGAAGCCTGGGAAAGAAGAGCTCCTGGAGAGAACAGCAGCCCCCATGGGGAGTCTGAGCCCTCATGCCACGTAGGTGTGTGGTTTTTGTTTAGAAGTCATCTGGAATTCTTAAAATAAATTGGCTAAATTGTCTTCCAGGGACTAATGGCTTTTTTTTTGGCTTTTTTTTTTCTCCCTCCCTAATAAACTTTCAGGGGTGTCTATTGTTATGTCTAATTTTAGCAAAAACGAACATTTCCTGAGATTCAATTCCTCTCATAATTGTTGGAAGGAAACTAAATTGTCTGCTGTAAACATTCACTGTATTGTGTGAAAAGGATCTTTATTACAGTCCACTGGGAATACTAATAAAATTCCCAATCCTAGCCCTTCCTCACTTTTTTTTCCCTTTAAGCTCACTCTTTTCTCTTATATACCCATTAGTGTCAGTTCAAACATTCTGCAGGCAAGAGATGAGAACTTAAAATATATTATTTAACAATCAAGGCTAGAATAAAGACTTGTGAGCAGTAAGATCCTTTCTGCCTTCTCTTTCCATGCTTTCTATTAGAGAAAATGAGGATGGCTATTCCATTTGGCTCTGTGTGTGCTCAGAGTTGATGAAAAAAATCTCATTAGTTTAGCCTGACATATACTCAATACAGTCTATGTACATATTTTTTTTTCATTTTATTCTACAGCTGCAAAATGATACTAAATTTCATCAGATTGGAATGAAAACTGTGGTCTTGGAACATTTCCCTTTAAGGGTCTTATATTTATTCAGAATTCATGAATCATTTTCCAGTAATACAACTATAATTATTCTTAAAGTGTTAGGTTTGAAGGTTTAATATGAAATACTTGCAAAAAGCTCTTTTTCACTTTGATAGTTTGTAATCTTCATGGTAATCAGATCAGTTAGCTCCTTCACATAGCAGCCAGGAAAATACAATTTAATAGGAATCTCATACTCTTCACTCATGTTTTAATTAAAGTAATAAAAGCCAAGTCATATTTTGCCCTTTACAGTGTACATAGATGTACAGACCTGAGCTAGACACCCTCAGATCTGGCACTTTGGATGGCTGCTGATGGATTTGCTACTTTGAGATGAATTTAATTCAGGCTTGCTCAGAGGCTGCTGATCATGCAAGTGGAGTCATTGAAGGGCCAGACCCAGCACAGATCTCAATGACACAGATCTCACCATGGACATAGATCTCAGCACGACACAAAAGGAGTGTGGGCAGCAGGTCAAAAGAGGTGATTCTCCCCCTCTACTCTGCTCTTGTAAGACCCCACCTGGAATACTACACACAGTTCTGGTGTCCTCAACACAAGAAGGACATGGAACTCTTGGAGCAAGTCCAGAGGAGGCCACGAAGTTGATGAGAGGATTGGAGCATCTCCCCTACAAGGACAGGCTGAGGGAGTTGGGGCTGTTCAGCCTGGAGAAGAGAAGGTTGTGTGGAGACCTCAGAGCAACCTTCCAGGAGCTGAAGGGACTACAAGGGAGCCAAAGAGGGACTCTTGGTTAGGAACTGCAATGATAGGACAAGGGGTAATGGGTTCAAACTGAAGGAGGAAAAGTCTAGGTTGGCTGTGAGAAAAAAAGTTTGCCCAGGGATGTTGTGGCTGCCCTGACCCTGGCAGTGTTCAAGGCCAAGCTGGATGAGCCTTGAGCAACCTGATCTAGTGAGGAGGTGTCCCTGCCCATGGCAGGTGGGGTTGGGGCAAGGTGATCTGAAAGGTCCATTCCAACCCATAAATTCTATGACACAGGTGATGGGAGGATGGACCAAATGTGGAACTCTGGGTCATGCCAGCAGAAGCTAAGGCTGCTGTGATAATCATCCTTCAGCTGGGTCCAGTGCCAGGGCACACCTCCCTGAGAATGACTTAGAGCATCCTGAATTGCCTCTGATTTTGAGTTCCCATCATAGCTCTGACTAGCCTGGCCTTGTGCATCACCTGAGAGGGAAAGATCTAAGCCTTCCCTAAAGGAGCAGAACCACAAAGAACTGGTGGCATGTATGCTCCCCATCCATGGTACCCACACCACACGCTCACCTTCTCCCCAGTTGTCTGCATCAGCACCCATAGTGCAGGCTCCCTTGTACCAGTACTGCAGGTTAACTACCCTCCTGGGTACCCACAGCATACACTCCCTGCCCTGGTTATCCATGGGCACCACTCTGTGCTTGCTGAGAGGCTGCCAGAGCACTGCTGGACACCAGTTTGGGTCCACTGCTCTGCCCAACCAGTTCAAATCCACTGCTCTGCCCAATCTCATGAACAAGTAGAGGTCAGAGTGAATGCCCTACTCTCAGCATAGGGAGCTGCATGGCTGCACTGAGGATACACAACTCTCATTATCCTCCAGTACCTGCAGAGCCCTGAGATCATAGAATTATTAAGGTTGGAAAAGACCTCCACGATCATCGAGTCCAACTCATGACCAATCATCACCTTGTAAACTAGACCAGAGCGCTAAATGCCATTGCCAGTCGTTTCTTGAACACCTCCAGGGATGGTGACTCCACCACCTCCCTGGGCAGCTCATTCCAATGCCTGACAAGCCTTTCAGTGAGGATATTCTTCCTGATGTCCACCCTGGGCCTCCCCTGGCTTGAGAGGGAGGCCATTTCCTCTTGTGCTGTCACTAGTTACCTGGGAGGAGAGGCTGATACAACCTCCTACCAGGGAGTTGTAGGGAGCAATGAAGTCCCCACTGAACCTCTTTATCTCCAGGCTCCCTCAGCCACTCCTCATAACAACTTACTCTCCAGACCCTTCCCCAGCTCCATTCCCTTCTCTGGACATGCTCCAGCACCTCAATGTCTTTCTTGACGTGAGGGGCCCAGAACTGGGCACAGGACTTGAGGTATGGCTTCACCAGTGCCCAGTAAAGAGGGACAATCACTTCCCTAGTCTTGCTGGCCACACTAGTTTTGACACAGATGCTCTGCTGAAGGTCAGGCCATCATGGGGTTGGATTGGAGGCCAACCCTGCACACAGGGCAGCCCTGGAGCTGACACAGAGAGAAGGGCTCATTCTGCCATTGGCCAAGGCACCAGAGGGGCTTTCCTTTCTGCACAGGCCTTCATCCAAACACTGAAGTGGAAAATAATGCTTTCCTGCTGGAAGTAAGTGGCTTCTCAGTTAATCACTCTATTGTGACTGCAGACCCAAACACCAGCTCTGGCTGTGTCTCTGATGAGAAGAGGAGAAGTAATCAATCAGTTGGGAAAGGAAATCCCAAGAGCAACAGACTGGGTATTTTTTTCCATGTTCCTGTGGCCCACAGCACTACATTTCCACAAATAAACACAGTTTTCCAGAGTCACTCTCCAGAGGTCCATTACAGAAGCAAACCACCCTCTGCAGGAGCCAAAGCCCCAACAGGACATGGCAGAAATCCTTGCTCATCACAGCTCCTCCAGAGTGATGGTATCACACTATCAGAGCTCAGCATCAGCAGTTAGCATGTACAGACCTGGCTCCCACTCACACTGTGTCACAGCAGGGAATTCAGGAGACAAGCAGCGAGGAATTAGCACAGCACGAGCTGCTGGAGGAGCTGAAGGCAAAAACGGCTTGTGGATAAAAACTCTGGGATTGCCTTTGGTTGAAGTGACAGTCACTACTCAAGGACAGCCCAGCATGTCCCCAGGAGCAGCAGCAGCTGACCAGAAGTGCCCAGTTGGAAGGGTTAAAGCACACATAAGCACCATATTAACCTGGTACCTATGTTTCAAAGGTGACCTGCTTCCTCCAGAGCTGCCCCAGGTTGCCCCATGTGTTGGTCCCCACCTTGCCTTGGGCCATGCTGACCATCAAGGGCAGCAGCTCTGTGTACACCACGCGCATCCCTTTACAGCACAGCAGGAAATCTTTGATACAGTGACACTTTCTTGGCTAAAGGATACTGCACACTGCCTTCCCCTATAATTTGCTGCTATTTTGTGAGCTCTTGGATTTATAAGCCCAGCAGCATGGCTGGACAGCCCATCCATGTGTCCTCACACCACAGGAGTGACCCTGCACACCAGCAGATCCCCTTCAGTCTTGTTCAGTTTGACTGCACCTCAACTGTGCCCCACGGTGCTCTGAAGCAGTCTTAGTTCCTCCATCTCCTTCACCCTCCAGCACACAGGGAGCTGGAGTCAGGGGTCCACCTTTCCTTCAGCCCCACTGCTGGGCATCGTGGCATTTTGGCACCAAGAAGCCAAACTTTCTATCAGAACTCATCTTGGTATCAATATTTTCTATATGGAAACCTTTGGAGCAGGCAGCAGCAGCAACAAATGCTGTTTCTGCAAGGGGTGCACATTGTGCTGCTGCTGCCCTCACTGCCAGCCCTCAGGTACCCACCACCTTCCCAGTCCCCAGGCTGCAGCTGTGCTGTCTCCAGCCCTGGACCACCCTCCTGCATGGACTGGATTTTTATTATTCATTTTAAATAGTATGCTAAGGGGGTGGAATGGAACTTAGAGATCATCCAGCCCCAACCCCCTGCCCTTGGCAGGGACACCTCCCACCAGAGCAGGCGCTCAAGGCTTTAGCCAACCTGGCTGTGAACACTGCCAGGGCTGGGGCAGCCACAGCCTCCCTGGGCAACCTGGGACAGTGTCTCACCACCCTCACAGGGAAAACTTCTGCCTAATATCTAATCTAAATTTCCTTCTTTCAATGTATCCCCATTGCTCCTTGTCCTGTCCCTGCAGGTCCTAACCAAGAGTCCCTCTGCAGCTTCCCTGGAGCCCCTTCAGCTCCTGGAGGGTTGCTGAGGTCTCCACACAACCTTCTCTTCTTCAGGCTGAACAGCCCCAACTCTCTCAGCCTTAGCCTGTCTTTGTAGGGAATGTTTCATTGCTTATAGAATTCTACACTGCAAAAGTAACCTGAGCTCTGGTTGAAGGTCCTCAGGCATGTTTTGATCCCACACCTCACAGACCAAAGGCTACAGCCAGGTGTGCTGCTTAATACATAGACTCTTTACCATTGGGTCAAAAACGATCTCTGGGCTGATTCAGATCCCAGAAACCTCAGAAAGGTTGCTGCTTGGACTGACCCAAGGGCAGAGCTGGCTGTGGTCACCTGGAAACCCTTGGAGAGTGGTGGATGCTGTCCCTAGCCCTCAGACTGTCAGTTATAGTGTGTGCTATGGGTGTTCCAATGCAATCAGGATCTTCTCCATTCTCCCGTTGCACCTAAACCTGCATCTATTCAGGAACCTCATTTCCTTGATGAAATATCTACGCATGAAATTCAACCACAACAGTTTCAATGTTTTCTGTCCCTACAAGACACTCTGTGGCACCTGAGAGGTATCTTCAACTCTATAAGATATTATTTCCTATTTTTGCCCCCAGAGTAAATGCAATAGAAGCAGAGACCATTCATTCTGGTCTAGGAACTGCACAGTTACATTAGTTTTTCCCTCTGTGATGCTTGGTGGCTGTTTTTCAAACACCCTATTGCTAAGAACTTAGCAGTCCCTTGAGACCAAGGGTTGAAGATGATGTTCATTCTGCTTGTAATACCAAGGGATTTTTGATTATTATTTTATTTAAGCACTACTGCCAGCCTTGCACCAGCAGCAGAAACGTCTCCTGCAGTGCCTAAGCTACAGGAATTGCTTCCTGACTGTACCTTTCCCAAATTTCTCTGTCACACAGAAGTTCATGCAAAATTCACGAGCCCTGGATCATCAGCTGTAGTTGTGCTTCACTCCCAAACCCCACCTGGAAGGGTTTCCATTAGCTGCTGATTATCATAAATGACATGTAACACTCTATTGTTCATGCTAAAACAGGACAGGAGTTTCTTCCTGAATTGTCTGCTGAGAAAAGCATTTAGTATCTATCAATGTCTTCCCTCTATTTTGTATTCTCTAGCACAACATATGAAATTATACAGTATTACTCAAAGAAC
>NW_008670939.1:120292-124186 GCF_000695815.1 Acanthisitta chloris
TGGGGCCCTGGTGCACTCTCCCAGCACTGCCAAACTCTCTGTAATCCTCTTTCAACTCTGAGGGTATCTAAATCTCTCACTGCTCTTCACTAGGGGCCATATATCTCTATTTATATGTTTATATTTCTTTAGTATGTATTTTTCACTTTAAGGTGTGCTCTGCCCTTGTAGTTGACTCTAGATTTCAAAAATACAGACTACTTGCAGATTGGAAGCTCTCCCAGCACTGCCAAACTCTCTGTAATCCTCTTTCAACTCTGAGGGTATCTAAATCTCTCACTGCTCTTCACTAGGGGCCATATATCTCTATTTATATGTTTATATTTCTTTAGTATGTATTTTTCACTTTAAGGTGTGCTCTGCCCTTGTAGTTGACTCTAGATTTCAAAAATACAGACTACTTGCAGATTGGAAGAGACCAAGATGCTGCACAGACACAAGAGATTGAAGCCCAAGGAGCATAAGAGTGCTGGAGATTCAGGAGCATCAGATCTCTCCATGCCTCAGGGACATGTTCCCCTTTTTTTAAACTCCTCTGCTTATGAGTGATTTTTTCTAACACTAACCAACCTCCAACTCTCATCTGTTCCTGTGATAAACAGAACAAGCCAGCCAATAGCCAAAATCAAAAGAATGTGAAGACCCCAAGACATGTCCCCTCAGTTATTTTACTCAGAGGGTGGTGAAACACTGGCACACATTGCCCAGGGAGGTGGTGGATGCCCCATCCCTGGGAACAATCCAGGTCAGCTTGGACAGGGCTCTGAGCAACCTCATCTAGTTGAAGATGTCCCTGCTCGTTGCAGAGGGGTTAGGCTACATGACCTTTAAGGGTTCCTTCCATCCCAAACCATTCTATGATTCCATGAAAGTTAAACAAGTTTCTCCATGTGCAAAGACTCTTGGATTCATTAGAAACACAAAAGTTCATTAGGGGGTTTCCGAGGAAATTGCACAAAGAATTACCTCATGGTGCACTTTAATTTTCTGTGCAGACTTTACTACAGGACTCAAGAGAAGAATCACCCTAAGGAATTGCTCAACCACGTGTATGGTCTCCTGGTTCCTTCCAGCCTTTCTTTTGGAGTAATTCCAGCACTGATGCAGTGACTGTGGTGACCATGAGCAACCTCTTGCACCTCATGAGCTTCAGGGATAGATGAAGTGCTGAAAACTCCTCCAAATCCACATATCCTGGAAGGTCAGAGACCAACCACCATGAGAACATCTTACACCTGAGCAACTGCACACTGTCCCTTCACTGACAGAGACAGAGCAGCACCACCAAGGATGGAAGGCAAACCAAAGTCCATATTGGTTCCATTTCACAGCTTTCTACTAGGGAGGAAGGAGCAAGAACAAGGAGAGGATGACCCACATCTTCATTAGCAGCACCTAATTGCCCTCACACTACCCAGGGCTCCACAGCCACTTCAGGACCATAGTCATCACGTTGTAGCTCTGTGGTCCTCAGCAGGGACAGGGACTCCCCACACTCAGGGTGTTCAGGCACTAGAATATTGCCCAGGGAGGTGGTGGAGTCACCATCCCTGGGAGTGTTTAAGAGGTGTCTGGATCTGGCACTGGAGGATATGGTTTAGGGGTCATAGCAGTGACAGGTTAATGGCTGAACTCATGATCTTAGAGGTCTCCTCCAACCTTGATGATTCCATGATTCTGTGATTCTTTATGGATCTGCCCCAGACACAGGTTTATTTCATCAACTGTTGACATTTTGCTGTTATTCAATCGAGATTGGTGGGAGGACAATGTGTCTGCCAGTATTATGACAGGATTTGAAGGCATATTTTCTAGCAGAGGCTGCCAAGATGAGCTCTGTCTCGTCTGGAGCGTTAGCAGAACACGAGGAAGGGATCTGTAGCTGCCTGCACATCATTAATTTCTAATTACACTATCACTTGCTTTCTGCATTATTGCTTATTTACCAAACACAGCTTTATCGTGCCATCCAGCTCCTTATAACTAGCAAAGCCATTGTTATGCTAAACCCAATGTTCTAAATGTTATTTATTATTTGATAAACCTTGTGTAACCCTGAATGAGGACATTAAATGGCAAGAACACTACTTCAAAATCCCATTTTAAATAAGTCACCAAGACAGCTGTGCCTTTATAAAACACATTAGAGTGGCACTCAGAGCACATATGGCTCAGGGATATATACAAATTATACCATTTCTGTCATTTGATCAAATAAGAGGAACGTTTTGACCCCAGAAATGAGTCAAATGTAAGTTGTAATTCCAACCCCACCGGAGGCCCCTGTGGTAATGTATCCTGACGGCTGATCAAAGAGCTCTGACCATTTGACCCACCAGATCAGCGACTTACTGTATCTATTATGGCTAATACAGACCTCAGCTTGAAGATATATGAAGGTAAAGAGATAAAGGGCAATAGATACAGTAGATAAATGTTGATTTATACATAGCCAAGCACAGGGATACATCCACAGATGGATTTCATGTGTGAGGAAAGGGGCAGGCAGGTATAACCCCACACTAACATTTATAGAGGGGCACAGCTGAAGGCAGATGCTGTGTATGTGTGTGCACATGACAAATATAATCTCTCTTAACTGCCTTTCCCTCGGTGTGTCAGTAAAACCTCTGCACACAGTGAAGCTCCACAGTTCACACACAGCCAGAGAAAACATACCTTCTATTTTACACACGTGCTGCCACCACAAACACATCTATGCCCATGGAGCAGAATAAATGTGAGCAGCCCCAACCACGTTACCCAGTCTTGCCCTAATGCCCACAGCCCAAATCAAAGCTCTTTGTGATGCTCTAGTGTGTCATCTAATGTCACCAGCATCAGGTGTCACCAAGGTTGGGAGGAAATCCTTCTTTTTCAGTCATAGAATCCCAGAAAGATGTGGGTTGAAAGGGATCTTTTAAAGCTCATCTTATTCCACCCCCTTGCCACAGGCAGAGACACTTTCCACTAGCTCAGATTGCTCCACGCTCTGTCCAACCTGGCCTGGAACACCTCCAGGGATGGGGCAGCCACAACTGCTCTGGGCATCCTGCTTTTCTAGTAACAGAATCCCAGAATGGTTTGGGTTGGAAAGGACCTTAAGGCCCATCTTGTTCCACCCCCTGCCATGGGCAGGGCCACCTTGCAGTAGCCCAGGATGCTCAATGCTGCTGTACAAAGCTGCAGCCTCCCAGCACATCCACAGGACAGATCTGGTTCCTGGCAGCCAAGACCTGATGTTTTTACACACAGATGGGCAGCATGTGCCTGCCAGCAAGAGCAACATGTAAGAATTAGCATTAGGAGGAGGAAATGATGTGCAAATAACTTTGTCAATTTAAATATTATATTTTCAATTTAACTCTCCTATTTTCAACACTCACCATTGGGTCCTATCTGTGTTCTCATCTTCCAAAAGCCAAGAGCCGCTTGGTGCCAATGCATCTCCCCGGCCTGAACAAACCACACTGATGTTTAACAGCCTTTGCACAAGGAGTCACACAAATTAACTCGCTGGTACAAAACCAGGCAGGTTGCTCAGCTGGAATAAGCTGTGCACTGAAAGCTCCTAGGATTACGCAGAGCACAAGATCCAAACTGTCCAGTAATAAATAATCAGCTCTCTCCCCTTTCAAGCTGCCTGTTGCCCTGTCAGCAGCCAGAGATATGCATGGAGGGAGAGGAAATGCAGCAAATAACCCCCTGAGGCTTTCCATAATGTCCTCCCATGGCACAGAGTCACATCCCTGCTCCTAACAAGCTGAGGGACAATGGTCCCCCGAGCTGTGCCAGGGTCTGGCACTTCCCATTCCACCATCACATCAACCCCAGCTCCCTGGCCAGGCACCTCCTGTGTTTATTCACCCAGAACATGGGAGGAGGATACCTTCA
>NW_008670939.1:124206-145463 GCF_000695815.1 Acanthisitta chloris
GTTCATAATGCACTCATGGGCTCTTCCTGCAAGTGTAAGAGTCTTGATGCCAAATAAAACCAACCTCATTCCTGTCCAGCTACATGTGGAATTCCCCACTTTGCCTTTCGTGGGGTTACTCTCCTTATCACAAAGACCTTAATAAATGCCTTTTCCTACTGATTCTGTGAGGGCTTTTATTTCTTTTACCAGCACCACTGTATTGTTCATATGGTTGGGAATCTCTCCATTCCTTAGGATTTTTTTGCATTGCTTAATTCTTTGTCTTTGTTTGGGGAGGAGGGTGGGAAAGAAAGAAAGCAAATTGCCAGGGGTGAGGAATGATGCTCTGCTGACTCCATGAGACACAAGAGATACCTCACTCATCTCAGGGGTCAGATGTCTGCGACGGTTTGATCAGATGTCAAGATGCATTTATACTCAGGCCTCTGTTGGGTGTTGAATTACATTTCACATTTGACTCACTTCTGGGGTCAAATGTCCCTCCTATTTGATGGAACAAGAGGAATTATTTTCCCCAAGCAGGCTGTGCCAGTGTGAGCCTGGATCTGTCAGTGCTCTCATTATAGTTTAGGCTCCTTTATTTCTGTGTTTCGTCCTCTGCTGAGACCAACCCTTTTGGGATGACAACAACCACAGCCATGGCACAAAAGCCATTCCACAGAGGAAGGTGAGGGGAAGGAGCAGGTCATCTGGCTTTCACATGCTGTGGATGTGTTTTGTTTGGGTTTTATAAGGGGTTTGAGGTGGTTTTCTTTCCTTCTTCCCCAAAAGTTAGCAGCTGTGCAGGGCCGGGAATAATGAAGGAGAGGCAAACAGATCCTGATCCTGGCTTTATCACACTCTTGCCACGAGAAACTCGTTGGTTTGGGTTGGAAAGGACCTTAAACCTCATCAAATTCCAGTCCCCTGCCACGGACAGGGACACCTTCCACTAGCCCAGGTTGCTCCAAGCCCCATCCAACCTGATCTTGAACATTTTCAGGGATGGAGCAGCCACAGCTTCTCTGGACAACCTGTGCCAGTGCCTCAGCACCCTCAGAGGAAGAATTTTTTCCCAATATCCCATCTAACCCTACCCTCTGGCAGTGTGAAGCCATTCCCCCTTGTCCTGTCACCCCACACCCTCTGGCAATCTTGCAGCCTCTTTATGTACTAGAAGGTGCTCTAAGGTCTCCCTGGAGCGTTGTCTTCCCCAGGCTGAACAGAACCTCTTTAGGATCACAAACCAGACAAGGGGCTGAGACAAGGCTGCTGTCAGGGGGGAACAAAAACCCCATCCCACCAGGCCTATCAATTACAGTGTCATGGTTCCAGTAACGAGTCTGTATGAATTGCCTTTGCTCCCACAGATCCCAAGGGCTGAGCAATGTCCCACACATGCTGCACAGGTGTCTCAGGGCTGATGGTTAGCAGCCTCTGAAGGCAGATTGTGAAACCTTGTTCCTGCTGTTTAATGTACTTTTTCAGGTTACAACAGGTTTAGCAAACAATAAAATCCCACCTGGAACTCCCATTTCCATAACAAAGTTGTGCTATTGGTACTGAAGGGATGGCTGGGGCTACAAAGTGCTCTCCGGTAAACAAGTGCTCATGTGCAGGTAAATAAAGGGAGACTATGAACTAATGAGGGTGAGGAGAAAGGCTGCTCCCATCCTCCTCAGCCAAAGCTCATGCTAGGTGTGAGCACCACTAACTCCTTGCAGAACATAAACTGGAATCCTCACTCTCCCTCCCTGTTCCCCTCCTGCCACCCTGGCTGAGTTTATGGGGAGTCAGTGCAGCATCCCAACAGAGCCCCAGGTCCTTGCACCCCTTGGTTCCACTCCCAACTCCTCTCTGACTGTCCCATGCATGCCAAAATGGGGAGGGGAACTGGATATACAAGACAAGACAAACTTGCCCATTCGTTTCCCTTGTCACTCCCTATAGTGCTCTTGCTGATAGAGAAAGCAGCAGCACAGCCTCCATGCACAAAATCATCCCTGTAAGGGGGGGCTACAGCCCCAACTCTGCCAAGAGCAAGATACTTCCTCCCTTTTCATCCTTAACTGCTGCTCTAAAATAGGAAATAAAGGTCACCAAGTAAACAGAGAACAAATATAGAGAACAAATAAAGAGTAAACTCCCATTTCCCAGGTTACAGGCATCTAAGCTGGTTGGTTTATCCTTCTCTCAGGATCAAATTGAGTACATGAATCCTCCCCCACATGATAACATCTGTTTTGCTTTGGAAGCCAGCTCTCCTCAATTCTGGTGCAGCAAGCCATTCCCAACCCTGCAGCATCACTTCAGATTTCCCTCCCATGCCCACCCCTGGGGGAAGTGGGATGCAATAGGGGCTGAGAAAGAAACACAAATAGTTCATGCTGACCATGGTTCAGCCCCAGTCCAGTTTGATTCCACAGGCACATCATGGCCAGGGACTGTAGCTGCTCACTGTCAGCCCTTCCCGATGAATCTGTGAAATAGCTGTCTCTTGGGAGTTTTTAAAGGCAGTGTCTGGGACAACTGTCCTGTTAGCATCCACCACTTACTTGCAGGCTCTGCACTGCTTTTGGGGGATGAGGCTTACCCCTAGAAGGCCAACTTGGGATCAGCCTGTTCCTTTCTGTATTTACTCAACCTCCAGCAGTTCTTGACTCTAATGATCCACCACACGCTCTTGTTGATTGACTACATATTTGTTTCTGCTGAATCACTCAATAGCACAAAGTTTGCTGTTCCTTCCCCACCCTGGAAATCCTTCTCATGCAAGAACAACCTCTCTCCCTGCCAAAGTGGCTTTGAGTGCCACCTTCCAAAGCCAGAGCAGGAACAACTCTCCCAAGCAATGAGCCAACTCACTGCTATGCTCTAAGAAGGCAAACTACAGGTTCTCATCCTGTTTTCAGTGTAATATGCATAAAGTTTAATCCCTGCTGGTATCAGATGCACCGTGGATGACTCACTAGCCTTGTAATCCATAGTGATGCTGCAGTAAGCATCAACCCCCAGGAGCACACTGTGGTCCACAGTGCTGTGTCTGTGGTCAACAGCCCAACACAGCCCAAAAATGGGATGCTGAAATGCACTTGCAATGAACTCACAAGGCTGGTTGTGATGAGATCCTTCATGCCACATCAGGCACCTTGAAGATGCACTGAGTCCCCAGCACACTCTAGCCATGCCAGGCCACCACAGAGGGATGCACATGGGACCATCTCCTGGTCAGGGGGACAGGTAAGCACAAGCTGAAATCCTCCCTCCCCAGCAGGACCTAAGCATGGGCTTAACTTTGTAGCATCACAGAATGGTTTGGGTTGGAAGGGACCTTAAAGATCATCTCGTTGCAACCCATATATGTGTTTAGGGCCCCACTGAATGGCCATGTCTGTTCCATGTGTACCCAAGCCCAGAGAAGGCTCAGGCACCTGCAAGACATGAGCTCTTCTATTGAGGTCCTCCACATGTGGATTTATAGCTCTAAACCAGGAAACCTCTGATTCCTTTCTCCCCTAACTGTTAACCTATTTAGCTACAGGAAACACACTACATAAGGGAAGGACACACCTGAACTACAATACTTGGAAACCTTACCACATCCAGAAACACCAACTGCATCTCCATTTTGAGTGAAGGATGCTGAGGCAAAGCTTCTCAGGCTCTCTAATTGGCAGAGCTGTGGCTAAACCAGGCTCCAGCAACATCCAGCAGCACCAGCACATCCTAATCCCTGTACTGAATGCCCCTTGGCAGCAGCTGGGCTGACAGCTCTGACCTCCTCTGTGGACAATCCTGGTGTTCCAGGAGGGCAGATTCACAAAAAGCTCCTAGAATTTGTGCTTGGGCATAGTGTAAGTCCCCTGGAAATCACACCCACAAACACTCACCTGGTTGGCTGATAGAAACTCCTGGGCGTTGTCATTCATTCCCATGTACATGTTCTCCCCATCAAACTAGAAAGGCAAAAGAAAGTAAGTTAGTGAAATGCCATCTGCAAACCATGCTCATGTGCATCCCCCAAACTTTCCTGGCTCTTCATATCAAGAGCCAAAATTCCCAGAGGAAAATCCTGAGCTGCTCTTTTAAAACTTTTGAGCATGTAAGAGCACACCTACGCCCCAGTTATTGCAGTGGCACATGGTGATAGAGCACAGTTGTGGTATTTTTTCAGTGAAATAGGGAATGAATCACTCCAATTTAAAGTCAAACATATACAAACCCACAGACATATCCCACAGCAAAGATCACCCAAAAGAAGCTCTTGCTAAAGTTCCTACTAGACCAACAATCAGCTATAAAAAGGCAATTTATATCAATGGAAATTTCCAAGACAGGCAGGTCCCATTCAATCCCCTTCTAGACCTCTATGTACAAGGTCTAGAATGCCCCTTAATGCCAAACCAAACTCCTGCAGCAATGCAGAATCACTCTGGAGCATACAGGAGGGAGTCTCTATGCAAAGTCTGATTCCACATGCTGCTGTTTGCACCCTCTGGCTGGTAGAACATATTCCCCCCATCTCCTCTTCCCCTGCCAGCTCTGCCAGGACTCTGCCTCCACAGCTGAGTAAGAGGCCAAGCAGCCTGAGCACAGCACATCCACCACAGCTCCAGCAAACACCCTGCTCCCAGCTGCTAATCCACTTATTAGGCTACAAAACCCCCACAGAGAACTACAACTCTTCTCATTAATTTGCTACAATGGGAGCTTTTCACTTGTTCTGATTCCAAATGAAGGCAAAGAGCCCTCCAGGACTGTCTGTGTGTCGAAGTATGACTGGGGCAGGCCTCAAGGCTAAGTTCACAAATTAATTATGGCAATAAATTGGGTTATGCCATAAAACACTCCCAAGATGAGGATGGAGGCACCAGCTGGGAGTGACACCGTACACTTAACAAGGGGAAAAGCCAACCCTCTTGTCCTTACAAGCAGGATGATGAATTGAAGATCACTCACCCCTTGCATGTCCTTTCTCTGATACAAAGCTGATACAGCTATGCCTTAACAGAAATTGGCCAAATTACAAGCAATAAAAGTAAAATCTAAATAAAAGCAGGTGAAGATTTTCAGCCTACACAATTAACTACACTTCCATTTCTCAGAGTGCTCCAGGATTAGCTATTAAAGTCAGCAGACTTAGTAAAGCCAAGTGGGGGTAACACAGCTCTGCTTGGCCTCAGACACCCTCTAATTGCCAAACTATCCTCTGGGATAGCAGAGCAAACCAATTAAAAGCAGCAAAAGTGGAGCAGGTATTGTGACACTCATTAACTAATACCAGTAGCAGCTGCAGCAGGGTGGAAGGAGATCCCTGCACACACACTGGGTTCTGTGAAATCCAGGAGTGAGGCAGGAGCTGTGGGATGCAGGGAGCATTGGCAGCACTACAGGCTCACTGGGACAAGCAATGTTCCCAGAAGGCAGCCAGGTGCTATCCTCTTTAAACTGAACTTCCCTCCACCTGTTAAATGATCCCTGGCACAGTCAGCTCCTGCTAGTGTGGTTCCAGCTGGAGCTGTTGTGCTTCCAGGCACAGAGGCTCAACCAGCTCTGCAGCCTAAATACCTTCTGCCAACTCAACCGACCTCAGCAGAGAGGGCTGAGTTGGCAGTAGAGGTAGCACAGGTTGGTGGAGAGAGAATCACAGAATCATTTAGGTTGGAAACCACCTCTAAGATCATTGAGTCCAACTGTTCCCTCAGCATTGCCAAGGCCACCACTAACCATGTCCCCAGGTACCACATCTACACACCTGTTAATCCCTCCAGGATTGGTGACTCCACCACTGCCCTGGGCAGCCTGTGCCACTGCCTGACTGCCCTTTCAGTGAGGAACTTTTCCCTAATATCCAATCCAAACCTCCCCTGCTGCAACCTGAGGCTGTTTGCTCTCATCCTGTCTCTTGTTACCTGGGAGAAGAGACCAACCCCCACCTGGCTCCAACCTTTTGGGTTGTAAAACAAAAGTCACCTGGAAAACTACATCCAGGAAACAAAATATCCTTCACTGGGGATGTCCAGGGCAGGACAAACACTCTGTTTTCTCCATATCCTTCTCTTTGTCACAATGTGATTTTTTTTTTTGGGAGGGCTTTCTACTATTCCTCTACCTCTTCTCCACACTTCTCTCTGCCCCTGACACCTTCATAACAACTGTAATGAATCCTGCCTTCAAAATGACTGTTCTTCTGATTGCCAGGCTGAGCAGTGAGCCTGAAAATCAAGCCTCAAAATGCAATGGAAACTTTGGAACTTCCCCAGTGCTGATTGGATTTTTTCCCCTCTCCTCCAGGCTATGAGGGTGCAAACAAATTTATTAGAAATTCTCCCATCAGGATATTTTTTCAATTAGATGTTTGCCACTTATACAGCAGCCAGGTAGAGCAGATAAGTGATGTGTTCTCCCTCTTCTCATTATTGTTTCGCTATAGAATGCACTTCAAAACAATCAGCCCCATCATTCTGGGGAGAGTTATAGTAGAAACAATTATTTTAATATTTCCCTTTGGTTATAAATTCTTTCTCCCTTTTCCCTTTGGTCTAACTACTGCTCCAGACCTGGGTGCAGCCATTCATCATCCTCTGTGCCCCCAAAATTGACCTAACCAGCACTGATGTGCCCATGCAGGGTGGCAGCTATCTTTTCAAGTCCTCATTTGAAAGGAACATACTCTTGTGCAGCTGTCTTAATCATCCTTTTGCTCTGTTGTAATTACTTAATTTTATTATTCCTTGGCTAATAGAAGCCTATTAAACAAATCAGTGGCTGATTTGCACTCTCTCCTGCATAAAATGAGCAAAGGGAAGGGAAGGGAAGGGAAGGGAAGGGAAGGGAAGGGAAAAGGGAAAAGGGAAAAGGGAAAAGGGAAAAGGGAAAAGGGAAAAGGGAAAAGGGAAAAGGGAAAAGGGAAAAGGGAAAAGGGAAAAGGGAAAAGGGAAAAGGGAAAAGGGAAAAGGGAAAAGGGAAAAGGGAAAAGGGGGAAAAGGGAAAAGGAAAGGAAAGGAAGGGAAGAGGGAAGGAAGGGAAGGAGAAGAAGGAGAAAGGAATGGAAGAGGGAAGGGAAGGAGAAGGGGGAAAGAAGGGATGAGGGAAGGAAGAAGGAAGGGAAGGAGAAGGAGAAGGAGGAAAGGAAGGGAAGAGGGAAGGAAGGGAAGGAGAAGAAGGAGAAAGGAATGGAAGAGGGAAGGGAAGGAGAAGGGGGAAAGAAGGGATGAGGGAAGGAAGAAGGAAGGGAAGGAGAAGGAGAAGGAGAAGGAGAAAGGAATGGAAGAGGGAAGGGAAGAAGAAGGGGAAAAGAAGGGATGAAGGAAGGAAGAAGGAAGAGAAGAAGGGGAAAAGAAGGGATGAAGGAAGGAAGAAGGAAGAGAAGGAGAAGGAGAAAGAAATGGAAGAGGAAAGGAAGGGGAAGGAAAAGAAAAGGGGAAGGGATCCTCAGAGGAAAGTGCCCCAGTTCCTAGCAACAAAGTCAAATGAACACTACCAAACTGCCTTTGTCTTCAGGTGATGAACTCCAACCCAAAGGAAGGGGAGCACAGGTGAGACCCCAATCTCATGCCACAGGAGGTGACTTTCCCTGGCACCAATGGATAAGCACATGGATGCTGCCAACCCCATTCAGAGATGTCCCAAGGACAACAGGATGACAGACACTGAGCCATGTCTCCACAACTGCACCTCTCCATAGGGCATGCTACTATGTAGTTTGTGTCCAAGCCAAAGATAAAAGGGCAGTTTTACTCTGTGAGAAAACACCCTCTGAAATTTAGTTTTTCATGCAGAAATTACTGTAAAATATGATTTTTTTTCCTACAACTCTTCCAGGGGAGGTGTAGCTGGCACAGCGGCTCCAGAGGCAGAGCTCAGCCCATACAGAGAGTTCAATTCAAATGACATTCTGCAAAGCACTTTTGAAATACTTATTGCTTTCCTAGACTCACTTTGGTTTGTTATTTTTCCACTATGGTGTTATTTGCAAAACTGTAGATGTGCCCAAAGGTCATAAGGGTCCCATGTTAGTATGAAGAAAATGAGTAAGAAAAATAACTGCAGGCAGCAAGCTGGGCCAGACCCCAAAGCGAAGCAGCTGTGGGATCTCCAGCTCTGTGCAAACATGGAGAACAAATGTTTGCTAACGGGGAAGGACCCAGTGGAAAGAAACACAACCTCCTGCCAAGATTCTGAGAAGGTGTTACTTTTTCATGGATGGCACTGCCAGCTTGTACCATTTTATTACGAATCTCATCACATCCTTTTATTTCCTGAGAGCCAGAGATGAAAACTTCAACTCTGGAAGAAATCAGAGAATCACAGAGTGGTTTGGCTTGGGAAGGACTTAAAAGATCATCTAGTTCCACCCCCTGCCATGGGTAGAGACACCTCCCACTGGACCAGAGTATGTTGGCAGAACTCATACCAGGAACAGCTTCTATGATACCTGCAAGATCTCAAAAATCTTCCAAACTCCTTATATCATTTTAATTTTTATGTGGTGGGTTTGGGGTTTTAGGGGTTAGTTTTTTTCAAGGGGTCTTACCTCAATTTTGACACTCATTGTTGGTAATGCTAGACCAGAGCACCTTAACTGCAAGTCCACTGAGGATCTGGAGCTTGAAAAAGTAACTAAAAGTCATCATCATCAAGGAGCTACTAAATCACCAGTTAAGATTCCAATGATTTCTACCACTCAGAGCTATAAACACTTGCTTTTCTGTTCTATCTGCTTATGCCAGGACACAGATGGGCAGCAGATCCCAACCTCATTTCCCAAGTGGGTGCACTGGGGATAACACCTTTCATGGAGATGCTTGGGACATTGCTGGTTTCAGTGTCCAGCAAGCTACACCTCAGCCATCACTAGCAGCAAGACATGGAGTGACCCATGATAATGCATGTAACAAATGCCTTTAGGCTTTTAGTGAACAAAAGTTGGGCTACAACAAAACTTGTATAACACAGTTAATGCCATATTTAATACCAATACTGTGGCTCCTAACAATAATAGCAGCAGCAGCCCACGTGTTGCTGGGTTCATTCAGCTGCTTCTGATGGCACCATGCCCGCCGTGGGGAAACAGAATTCTTCTTTAGAAAGTGTTACGGAAGTAGTTTTACTCACAATTCATTTTTATCAGCACTATTTGAGTGGCATAACCACATTATGCTCTCGATGCATTTTGGCCATGGTACTTCCAGCTCTGCATCCTCAGGTTGCTGTTCCTGCACACCAGGCTCAGCCCTATGGGTACACTGGGCACCCAACTCCAAACCCAATGATCCCAGCACTGGCAAGGAGCACAGAATTTCCAGATTTGGAAGGGACCCACAAGGATCATGGAGTCCAACTCTTGGCCCTGCACAGGACATCCTAGAGAATCACACCATGTGCCTTGTCCAAACACTCCTTGAGCTCTGTCAGGCTTGGGGCCATGACCACTGTCCCGGGGAGCTGTTCCAGTGCCCAAACACCCTCTGGGGGAAGAACCTTTGCCTAATATCCAACCTAAATCTCCCCTGACACAACTTCAGGCCATTCCCCCAGGTCCTGTCACTGGTCACAGGGAGCAGAGATCACTGCCTGTCCCTTCACTTCCTCTCACAAGGAGGTTGTGCACAGCAATGAGGTCTCCCCTCAGTCTCCTCTTCTCCAGATTGAACAGACCAAGTGCCCATAGCCACTCCTTGTATAGCAGAGGATCCTGTTTGCCAGGGCACATCTCTACCTCATCCCTGGGATGTGAAATATTCAGTTCAGCCCTGCTGCTGCTGGAGCTGCTGCCTGCAGAGCTGCTGCTGTGATTTCCTATAGGAGTAATTTAGCATCACACCTCTTTGGGGAATACATGGCTGAGGTTAGCTTAATCTCTTTAACTGCAGTTTCCCCATTAAGGTCTTTACACAACCTCTGGCCTGAAGTGATCCACTTAGCATTATTTATTTGTCTGCTGAAATGCTTGGATAGCCCCTCAGTTGATCCTGTCACAGAGGGTCAGAAGTTCAGCGCTAGATTTACAGCTCTCCCCAGAACCTCCCTGCAAGGGAAGCTCAGCAGCTCCATCCCAATCACAGTGACTGCCTGGGCTGGCCACACACTGCCATTTGCTTCAGGACAAATGTCATTAGCAGGGAGCACGACCCCACAGCAGGTGTCAGTGGCAGAACACAAGCTCAGCATGCACAAGAGCCACCACGGCTTTCAGGGGCTGAGTTCTCTGCAAATAGTGAATATCTATTAGCCCAGGATAAATTCAGATTGAGACAGATGAAATCTTAAGGCTTAAAAACTTTATAGTAAAAAGTGGGTTTGTTTGGTTGATGTTTGTTTTAAGAACAAATTGCAAGTAGGATAATAAGCCTAATAGCAGTTATTTCTCAAATACACCAGGAGCAGGAAATCTACTGCAGAGCTGGTGGTGCCCAAGGTATGGTAGGGGCTGCCAAGAAGTGAAAACCAGGTGGGAAAGACAGGAATTATCTGCACTGGTTTGAACACTGATGGAGTGAGTATTCAGTGGATCCCAAACTGGTTCCCTTGGAAAAACCCATCTGAGCAGCTCTCACACTGGGATGGCCAGCCAGAAAAAATATATACAAACCTACAAAATCCTAGGGAATTCCCATGGCCAAGTGACATTCACCTACCTGGTCTAGAGAAATGTGAGGGAACCTTGGGCCTATCACAATGAGAAAGACATTGAGAAGCTGAGGTGTGTCCAGAGAAGGCCAATGGAGCTGGGGAAGGGGATGGAGCACAAGTGTGATGAGGAGTGGCTGAAGGAGTTGGGGGGGCTCAGCCTGGAGAAAAGGAGGCTCAGGGAGGACCTTCTCACTCTCTACAAATCCCTGAAGGGAGGTTGTGGTCAGGTGCTCTCAGGGAACAAGTGACAAGACAAGAGGAAAACGTCTTGAAGTGTGTCAAGTGAGGTTTAGATTGAAGATTAGGCAAAGTTTCTCCACGGAAAGGGTTTCCAAGCCCTGGCACGGTAGAGTCAACATCCCTGGAGGAATTTGATAGATTTGTAGATGAGGCACTTGGGCACATCGTTAGTGGTGGTCTTGGCAATGCTGGGGGAATGGTTGGACTCGATGATTTTTGAGGTCTTTTCCAACCTAAATGATTCCATGAGTCTAAATGTGGTGCATAAGCTTCTGCCTCTGCTCCCAAACAAACAGGACTGGGAAGCTGAAGGTGCCAAACTAGCACGTCCAACTCCCTCTGTGTGAAACCACCTGGAGCTCCAACACACCACTGAGGTGGCATGGAGGGAGTCAAGACCATGGACATTGTGCCTCACAGCCCACTTCAGTGCTTGCTGAAGGTTCAGCAAGGACCTAGGGAAGGTGAAGTGATCTCTCTGGTTGGAGCTCCAAAGTACAACCCCAACTTGTAATGACACAAAAGGGAAGGTCCTCCTGCTCACAGCCAGTGAAAAGCTACTTGATAGCTTTCAGCAAGCAGAGGATCATGGCCCATGATCCATCTGCACTAAAATCTATCCAGTTCCTAATACAACTGATCTAGAAGGATTCAAGTTTATTAATGAGACAAAATTATTCAGGCTAGCCAAAACTAAAAGCGACTTTGATAGCTTTGCATTAGGACTCTCCCAGCACTAAGTGGCACTGAGGAAATGGAAGATTAAATTTAATGTCAATAAATGCAAAGTAATGCACTAGAGAAAAGCAATCCCAAAGATACAGACATGACAATGGGGCTTAAAATAGCTGTTACTGTCCAGAAGAGAAACTGTTCTAGAGAGTTCACTTCCAACTCTTGCTCAGTTCTCAGCAGCTGCCAAAAACGCCATTCAGGTTTAGAAGCAATTAGGAAAACAACAAACAGTAAAAGATCAAATATTATTCTACTCTCTGTATGGTTAGAAGGAGGAGAGAGGGCAATTGCAGGGAGGATCCAAGGTGTGGAATGGCATAGATGGATTCAACAGAGTTGTACATGAAGTCACAAGATGAGAACAGGGAATGGCTCTTCTCTGGTTCACACAGCTTAAAACCGAGGAAGCAGAAACAGAAATAATTAGCAAGTAGAATTAAACACCCTACAGAGAAGTTCTTCATACTGGGCCCAACAACAAAACCTCTTGCTGCAGGATGCTGTGGCCTAGAATGATCCAGAATAGCAACTGGACAAATGAGAGATGAATAGTAAATCTAAACCCCTGAGCTCGGGCTGACCCTGACCTATAGGCTGCTGAAACCTCTGTGGGCAGATGTAGTTTCATTAGATATTAGGAAAAACATTTTCCAGCATGTGTGTGGTCAATAATAGACCACAAGGCTGTGGGATCTCCACCCCTGGTGATACTCAGAGCTCATCTGGACCAGGTGCTGTGCAACCCCATTCGGGTGGCCCAGCTTTGCTTGGGGACTTGGGACATGCAGATCTCCCTCCCAACTGGCAGTGTTTGCTGTTTGGGTGACTCTGTGCTGGGTGATCATGTGATGCTCACCCAGGCAGCCACATGGACCCTACCACACACCAGTCTCCATCTCCAGCATCCCCTCTCATTCTCCCATGCTTGAGGCTGGAGAGATCTCAAATGCCACCAGTCTTTGAGTGACAGCATTCATTTATCTAGGGGACTGCCTGGTCCTCTGTGAATGCTGCACACAGAATTATTGTTATTACATTATTTGGGGGGGAATGAGAACTTAAAGTCACTTGCCTGAACCTTTCAGATCCTGCAAAGGAGTTTGAGCTCTTCACATACACACACAAAAAAACAGTCCACTGAAAGCTACAGGGAGCAGCAGAATTTAGTCTTAAGACTGACATGGAAATAGATTAATTTTTTTTCCCATTTCATATTCTAATTACAATTCTTCTTCCCCTACTATTTTCTGTTCTCATTACAGTCTTAAAATTGCTCTGCAAATTCTGTACCTTATTCTGCTCTTCCTCCCATCTTTGTCATGGAAATGAGAAACAGAATGTATAAGCATGAAAATATTGCCGAGATCAAAATTCTGCTTAACCCTTTCATGGGTGACTCTGGAAAGAACTGAAAGCAGAACAGAGCAGCCAATCCTCCATCCAGCCTCCTCCCCTTCCCCTGGTTGCAGTGAGGAGACAACGATGCTCAGAGAAAGGCATAATTAATTTAAAGGCCAAAGTTGCTCAGGCTTACACCTCCCTGTGCATGGGGGAGGGATTAGGGTTTTCAGCTTAGCAGGTTTTGCCCCTGAGGGCAGATCTTAATCTAATACATTTCGACTGTCTTCAGATGATTGTGTTCAGCTTTTAGCCTGATATAACGCTGCTGGGGAGAGGTTCTGCTGGTCCTTCCAGCAGCCCTGCTGCACTCAGTGCTCAGGAGGTCTCCAACCTCCTCTTCCACAGTGCAGAGAGCCCACCAGAGCTGCAGCAGTGGCCAAACCATATCAAGTTTCTCTCCAAGGCTGGACATGGATAAGGCAAACAGGCTGCTGGGAGGTGTGCAGCACCCCTGCTCTCCTCCAGGACCTCCCCAGCCCGTGGCTGACCAGCTCCATGCTGTTTATTTTGCAGCGATGTTGCTGCAAGGCTCAGGCATGTACATCACTTCCTTTTTGAAACCAAACAAGCACATCCTGTGTTGTTTATCACAGGTGCTCGAGGAGTTTGTCTGCAAAAAACCCCCAAATACCAGGCCATTGCCAAACTAGTCCTTCACCCAGCAGCAGCTGAATGAGTGGGAGAACTGAAGGCACCCAGTGCCCTGTTGGGGAGGGAGGAGGGTACATGGATGTAGCACATTCCTGGTCCTGGCCTGGTGTGTAGATAGGTGGAAATAAATACAGTTAAGTGATAATGAGAATCAAGTGCACTGCCTGCTCCCCTTGTAATTCACAGAAAGCTAAGAGAGGCAGAAAACATACAAAGTTCTAAAAGCAGCCATGGAGGCTCTGTGCTAGATCATTGCCAGCATCAAAGGCACAGAGAAACATTGTTTTCTGCAAGATAAAACCTCAGGGCTGAGATAAAAATAGAGTTTATACCTGTCTGCCTCAGAAGCAGTTACCAACGAGGCTCTGCTTTGGGAGTCTTTTTATGGAGATGCTGATTTCAACAGCAGAACAGCCTTGGCTGCAACCAGAGGTCCCAGTGGAGAGAGGCTACACGTGGCCACCAAACAGCCAAGGAGGCAAGGAAGCAGCTGGGAAGAAAGAAACCTGAAACAAGGAAGTTTTCCACCCTATCATTTTGTCCCCTTGGCCCAGGGAGTGTGCAGGGACCCAGTGTGGGCAGTGATGCTCAGGTGCACACTCCAAGTGAATGCCTGGATGGAATGCAAGCAATTCCTTAGGGAGCAAAGGCAGCAGCTGCAGGCAGGAGCAGTTGCTGAGTGACGCTGGGTTTGACGTCCACACAGCACAGGGATGAGTTTGGAAATCTCTATTTATCTTCTCTCAACTGCAAAGTAAATAAATAAATCAGCAGAGAAGCACAGGACAGAGCTGCCAGAGGAGTGAGGAGGAGAAGGCTCAAAGCTGTTCACTTTTTAACACCACGTACTATGCCTCTGAACCTGAGGCCTTGCTGACAGCTGTACAGGTTAACAACCTGGCACCCAAGTATCTTCTCACTCACTCCAATAATTCATAAAATCACATGTGTTACTCAATTGGCATTCAAAAGGAAAAATAGCAACTTTCATTCAATCTACAGCCCCTGTTCCTTCAGCACAGCCAAGCTGAAGCACAGCCCAGAGTGGACACTGTTCACCTGCAGGCACAAGTACTGTGCTAAATATTTCCCCCTCTAAATTCCCTCATGAGAGCCCACCTGGAGCACTGCATCCCAGTGTGGGGTCCTCAGCACAAGAAAGATGTGGGTCTGTTCCAACAGAGGAGGCCAAGGAGATGCTCTGAGGGCTGGAGCACCTCTGCTATGGAGACAGACTGAGAGAGTTGGGGTTGCTCAGCCCAGAGAAGAGAAGACTCCAGGGAGACCTTAGAGACCCTTCCAGTGCCTAAAGGGGCTTATAAAACAGGAGTGACTTTTTACACAGGCAGAGAGTGATAGGACAAGGGGGACTGGTTTTCAACTAAAAGTGGGTAGTTATAAATTAGATGTTAGGGAGAAATCCTTCCCTGTGAGGGTGCTGAGGCACTGGCACAAGTTGCCCAGAGAACCTGTGGCTGCTCCATCTCTGGGAGTGTTCCAGGCCAGGTTGGATGGGGCTTGGAGCAACCTGGGCTAGTGGAAGGTGTCCCTGCCCATGGCAAGGGGTGGAACGAGATGATCTTTAAGGTCCCTTCCAACCCAAACCAGTCTGTGAGTCTATGATCATTTGATGCTTTGCTCCACTAGCAAGAGCAAAAGTACATCTCTATCCTCCAGAATTCAAGATCATGTATGTTTTCTTCTGTTGCAAATCATAAGGGAGAAGAATACTTGATTTTCAAGACAATGGGGAGTGTTATGCAAAATCAGCTAGTTAGGAGGGCAAAAAAATAAATCAGAGATCTTCCATGTAAGTCATTTAGAAAACGGTTTCCAACACATAGATATTTGGCACCAGTCAAAACCTGCTTTCTGTGGTTCTGCACTCCACTTTGTATGCAAATGTACTCTTGCAGCAGTACATAGTATGACTTGCAAAAAAAAAAAAGGGCTGACAAAGTACAATTCGTTTCACAATTTTACTTTACATGTTTGGACTTGTTCACAACTCAAAAAAATAAAACTAATGAAAAGTGAGATCTCCTTTAAAAACAAAATAACCCAACCCCAAAACAAGAATCATAGGAATATAATGATTGAGAAATCTGGGGTTGTTTCACCTGGAGAAGAGGAGGCTCAGTGGTGACCTTATTGATGTCTACAACTACCTGAAAGGAGGTTATAGCCAGGTAGGGGTTGACCTTTTCTCACAGGTAACAAGTGTCAGGACAAAGGGTCTTAAGCTATGTCAGAGGAAGTTTAGGTTGGACATTAAGAAGAATTTCTTCACAGAAAGGGTGATTAGACACTGGAATGAGCTGCTCAGGGAGATGGTGGAGTCACCATCCCTGGAGGTGTTTAAGGATAGACTGGAGGTGACATGGAGTGCCATGATCTAGTTGACACGGTGGTGTTAGGGTTATAGGTTGGACTTGATCGTCTCCGAGGTCTTTTCCAACCTGATTGATTCTGTGATAATTCCTGAAAGGTCAGGTTGGACTGGGCAACCTGATCCAGTGGAAGGTGTCCCTGTCCATGGTGGGGCTGCTCTGACCATGTTGTTCCATGTCCCTGAGAAGACCAAACCTCATGAAGCAGTGGATGCAGCGGGTTGGGACAGGGGTGGTGAAGGTGCAGCCACACAGGATGCACAGCTGCAAAGGCAGAGGTTGGAGCTGGAACCTGATGACTGGGAGGTGGCAGTGAGACAACCCAGAGCTTTGCAGGTGTTGCACACCCCAAGCTGCAAACACAGCACGAGTGTTGCAGCATCACATGCTGGAGACTGAAGACCTGGTTTTACAGAAGGTGAAGCTCAGAGACATTTCACACGAGCAATAACATCGCATGGGAAACGTTTCTCCACAGAGAGTACCACCACATCCTTGTGCAGCCTGTTTTATGAAATGCTGAGTTAGGTTTGTCACACAAAGCTGCTGGGCTCTGTTTCCAGGGGGTTGTGCCCAACCACCCTATCACCTTGGTCTTCATTCACTTGGTTCACATATCATACCCAAACCTGCTACTGCTTCACTCCCAACCTTACTGCTGGGTATGAAAAAAAAAGCCTAAACCCAAGCTATCTCTCTCAAGTACTTCTAATTTCATCTCTTTTCCTTCTGTCATGCCCCTCTCTATTCATTTTATTAATCTTTCCAGCACATTTTACTGCCATGTCACTTTTTCATTAGTGTGAGAAGGTATTTTGTGCTCACTGCAGTCAATTGGCCTCAGGTTTACGTGTTAAATACCTCCCCTAGTGCTGAAAATTCTCAACATCTTAAAAAGACAGTTAAAACCTCATTAAAATTAATGAAACTAATCAGAAAGAAGCACCTCTGATTATTATTATTATGCCCTTGCCTCACTGAAGATAATTGAATAAATATATTATGACTATTATTATTATTCTTACTATTATTAACCCTAACGAGAAGTTTAAAGCCTGTTGATGAGAAAGAGAAAAAAGCAGCTTTGCCCAACTAATTAATGACTTAAATAAAAATAAACAAAGGGAGTCTTCCCGATTTTAGCAAAGTCCTGCCTTTTTCCAAGCAGTTAAAAGCAAGACTGACAGCTTTATAGATAGCGAAATGGGCAGATAAGATAAACACACACAATACAAACTTGTCCAAAGCTTTTACAGTCTTTCTCTGCACCACTTCCAGCTCATTAAATTACAGTATTACTATAGATTTGCAGCAAAATTATCTTTTATCTCGTCTTCTTTTAAAGCTATTTGGCATTTGCTGGTATTTTCTATTATAAATCTAATTGCAGATTCCAAACAGACAAGGGCTCATTAAGCCTTAATTATGCACATGTTGTTTTCAACAAACATTTTCATTTGGACTGCTGTGAGCTGTAATTGTTCTGAAGGCACTGCAGCCTCCCATTACCCACTTCTCTGGGATGGCAAAAGCTACTTTCAAGTAGGTCACAGCTCAGCTGAACAAACTGTTTGCAACCTGTGGAGTTTGGGCTGTGCTGCTCCAGTGCTGGCAGGGAAGCAGCACTGGATGGACACCAGGGAGCTGGTGGGATGTCCACTGTGATGCTATCTATCCACATCAAGCCCTGTTGGTGGGGTTAACCATAGATTGACAGAATGGTTTGGGTTGGAAGAGACCTTTAAAGATCATTTCTTTCCAAGCCACTGGCTTGGGCAGGTGGAAGGGAGCAGAGATGGGCCCTGGGCATGGGATAGGGCATGGCCACTCTCCACAGGGAGTAAAACCACTAGGAGTGATTTGCCAACAACACACAGAGGTGCTGCTCACCTTTGGCTACTGTTGGGAAGTGGGACTTCTGCTTGGGAGCACCTCCTGGGAACAGGCTCCCTAAGGCAGTGGTGGAGTCACCATCCCTAAAAGTGTTAAAAAACAAGTGGATGTGGCACTTCATGACACAGTTTATGGGGTATTTGTTCGAAGGTTGGACCTGATGATCTTGGAGATCTTTGCCAACCTCTGTGATTCCATGATTCAGGCACCTCTGAGGATGCTGCCAGATCAGCCCAGCACCTGGCACATTCTGCCAACAGCTGAGCTCCAGCCCAGTCCCAGCCCCAGGGCCTCATCCAGCCACATCTCACAGCATCACCACAACACTGTGGGACAACAGCATTTCAGTCCACCCAGAACCATGTGAGGGTGGTGGGAAGTCCTTTGCACTTCTTGCTGGAGCCGTGGTTATGTTTGCACTCTGAAATAAGTAATCCACAGGAACAGCTGAGCTTTTGTTAGCAGCTCAGGCTTCCTCCTAACAGCAAGAAAGCTGCATTTGCTCAGGCTGCAGGACGTCACCAGAGCAGGCATGAGCTGCAGGGTGACATCAAGGTTCAGGGTCCTTCCAACCTTAGTCCTGCCAACTTTACCCACCTCTTGACTCCTGGGCTGTGGTGTTCAGGTCAGCAGAGAGCAGCTCTGCCCCATCCCATCACCCTGGTGAGGAAAGTTGTTGCATGCAAACCTCATCAGCCTCCCCTGAGCCTCTTCAGAGAAGAATCAGCTCCTTCTAATAACTAATTTCCCATCCAGTTAAGGGTTAGGGCTCCAAAGGTAGGCTGGAGCTGCTGCCTGCTGCTGGACCCTGGAGTCTGACAGGTTTTAGCACTGCTGGAAACAATCAGGTGCTAATACAATGGGTGTTGCAACTTTTACTCTAAACTCCTGCCAGCCAGGTATCCAACACAGAACCTCAGGACAAGAGATGTGGCCAGAAGAGGCCTTGTTTTACTAAGAAATTAGTATCTCCTTTCTTCATGTTTATCTCTTCTCAGTGTAGGGGATGACAATTCATGTCCTGAAGACTCTTGTTGCACTGTTAGAAGGAAAATGTGCCAGAGTAAGCATGGCAACTTATGGCCTTGTCTTTGCAAAACACAACTTTTCAAGCAATAGTTTGACCTAGAAAGGTTTTCTAGGTCATTTTGACTTGGCATGTATATGTCTGACCTACTAAATCTACCACAATAAAATTACAGAGTTCGTTTCAGCCTGTCACTGTCAGATCATTCATAAATTCAGCTGCACTATTTACCAACCTGCTATTCATGTATTCACAAGGAAGGTCTTGCCAGACTCCTTCTGAGGGGAAGGATTTGCCCTGCTCAACATTAACTCACGCTGACAAAGGGAAAATGTAAAGGCTCCCCTGACAAGCTGAGTTCCCATCCTCCTCCCACAGCCCTCACCCTCAGACCACACAGGATTTATGGCTGTGCTGCCCCTTCCAGGCTTGGTGAAACTCCCCATACTGGCCTGCTGTGGCTTTGCCATGGGGAGGGAATCCCTAGGCCTGGCAGTTGTCACTTGTATGGATGCAGGCACTAATTAGCACAGCTGCACTAACGAAGCAAAGGGAAATATTAGCTGCTATTGAGATCCTCATGCTCCAGCACCCTGCATCCCTCCTGCAAAGGGAATGGTGACACTGGAGCTGCCACCAGAATGGCCTTGAGGAGTCCAACATGGGCTTTGCAAGAGGAGGAGAAGCTTATGCTCAGCCTGCCAGGACACACAGAGGAGTTGCATTCAGCAGTGGTGATTGCCATCACCTGCCTGTGCTGGCTGCCAGTCACAATTCCCAACACCAAAGGGTTTTTTAAATCCACTTTCTTAAATCCACTCTAATATTTATTAATTCTCATCCGTAATCCAAGCAATGCCTGTTAAAGGAACAATTGTGAAGGGTATTATGGAGCATTGCTCTCCATGTTCATGCAGGTCAGGGCTGTTGGAGCAGCTGCCTCTGCATGGGCTTCATCCTCCCTCCAGAGGAGAAAACATTGTCTGAACAACCAAAGGGACTCCATGAGGCACTTCCCACTGGCACATGTGAGGGATGCTGTGCATGGATCCATTTTTCCTCCACATAAGTACACTTTCAGCCCTGGGATGGATCCTGGCCAGGAGCACACTTGCAGCCAACACCTTCAGACAGAGGTTGTAAGGCCAGGTACCAGGAAAACCCTGAGGAGCTGGGTACACCTCTCAGAGTATCCTCCCAACTTGTACCAGTGGGGCTGAGCATCAGGAACTGTTCCATGACTGGTGTGTTCATGGACTTTCCTACTCCAGGCTCCAGAAAGACTTTACCAGGCACTGCACAAAGGGACAAACCCTCTGCACAGAGCTCAGGCTCTCATTTTTGACCCTCGTTCTTAACTGCTGGTCAAACACATGATGGCCCAGGTAACCAGGTGTGCTGGCACAGGGTACCACCTGCAGCTTTTCCCTCTTCCTTAGTTGCAATTAGGAGTGTTTCTCCAAAGGCACATCCAGCTCGGGAAAGCTGGGATCCACCAATCAAAGAGTTCCCAAAGGAGCAGTTGTCTGCACAGTGCTGCCATGAAGAGTGGCGGGCAAGAAGATGTCCACAAGGTCAAGGCCTAGGCATGGGTAGAAGCCATCTCTCCTTCCTCTCCATAGCAGAGTGGGAGGCAAGGGACCTCCTTATATGCCATCCCACAGATGTGTGAAGGTAGAGGCAGGAGTGTGCCAACAGGGACAACCAGCTGAGCTGCACCTAGTCCTGCTGCTTCCCAAACTGTTATGATGCCCATCAAGGGCACACAAGGGATGGGAACGACCACACAGGATGGATACCACCTCAAGGGATGGATTACCACCTCACAGCCAGGCTACTTCAAGCCTTGTGAGGGGTTTCATGGTCCTGCAGCATGGGAGGTTGTGCTGTTAAAACACATCAAGGCATTACACCTCCAGATGCAGAGTTTAATGAGATGATACTCAAGTTCAGCTCTGGTATCTCATGAGACCTCTTTGAACCTCATGCTTCCAGAGATAGGGACTTTCTGCTCAAGTCCTCATAGTGCCTAAGTCACAGACCTAAAAAAAAAATCACATTTACTAGCTAACAAGATTATTCTCCCAGGCTTTCTCCAAAAGCATCTAGTGGGGGAAAAGGCATTTCCACCAAACACTCTGCATCCTGATTTGGAAGTCACACCAAGATTTCAGACCCTCCAGGGAATATGTTTCATTTATATTTCAGCTGCACCTACATAAAAGATACCATTTTTTCCACTTTCAGATTTTTCCTAACTGTTAAGAGAAAGATTTCTCCTTGCTCTGAACCCACAGGGAGCA